>NC_069504.1:919412577-919537577 GCF_027579735.1 Bombina bombina
GCTGTACCCTTTTGTTTTAAAAGGGTACAGTATACAGTATGGGGGGTAGTTATCAAGCCGTCAACCTCAAATACGCTGGAATTCCGCAGCGTATTTGTGGCGAGGCTGATTCGCCTTAGTTATCAAAGGCTAGAGACCGGCAAAAGTAGAATTTAGTAACGTAAGCTTTGATCCGCCGGAATGAGTCCGACACAGATCGATTCTTACATCACTCCAGATGTTCCGCACACAAGTGCGGCACAATCTGACTACTTTTGCTAGTTATCAAAAAACTAGCAGGTACGCTTGGCACTTTTCCGGCCCAGCGTACCTGGTTTTCAATCCACCGCCCTGGAGGCGGCATATCACATAGGAATCAATGGGAGTCTGACCATAGCGAAAGTTCATGTTCGCTGCTGCCAGACATCCCATTGATTCCTATGGGAGCTGTCTACACCTAACACCCTAACATGTACCCCGAGTCTAAACACCCCTAATCTGCCCACTGCAAGCTATAATAAATATGTTAACCCCTAAACCGCCGCACCCTGACCCCTCTGCAACTATAATATATGTATTAACCCCTAAACCGCTGCTCCCTGACCCCGCCGCAACTATAATATATGTATTAACCCCTAAACCTAAGTCTAACCCTAACCCTAACACCCCCCAACTTAAATATTAATTAAATAAATCTAAATAATATTTCTATTATTAACTAAATTAATCCTATTTAAAACTAAATACTTACCTTTAAAATAAACCCTAATATAGCTACAATATAAATAATAATTATATTGTAGCGATCTTAGGATTTATTTTTATTTTACAGTCAAATTTCAATTTATTTTAACTAGGTACAATAGCTATTAAATAGTTATTAACTATTTAATAGCTACTTAGTTAAAATAAAGAGAAATTTACCTGTAAAATAAAAACTAACCTAAGTTACAATTACACCTAACACTACACTATACTTTAATAAATTATTTCTATTTAAAACTAAATACTTACCTGTAAAATAAACCCTAAGATAGCTACAATGTAATTAATAATTACATTGTAGCTATTTTAGGATTTATATTTATTTTACAGGTAACTTTGTATTTATTTTAGCTAGTTAGAATAGTTATTAAATAGTTATTAACTATTTAATAACTACCTAGCTAAAAGAAATACAAAATTACCTGTAAAATAAATCATAACCTAAGTTACAATTAAACCTAACACTACACTATCATTACATTAATTAAATAAATTAAATACAAATAACTACAATTAAATACAATTACATAAACTAACTAAAGTACAAAAAATAAAAAAAGCTAAGTTACAAAAAATAAAAAAAATAAGTTACAAACATTTAAAAAATATTACAACAATTTTAAGCTAATTACACCTAATCTAAGCCCCCTAATAAAATAACAAAGCCCCCCAAAATAAAAAATTCCCTACCCTATTCTAAATTAAAAAAGTTCAAAGCTCTTTTACCTTACCAGCCCTTAAAAGGGCCTTTTGCGGGGCATGCCCCAAAGAATTCAGCTCTTTTGCCTGTAAAAGAAAAATACAACCCCCCAACATTAAAACCCACCACCCACATACCCCTAATCTAACCCAAGCCCCCTTAAAAAAACCTAACACTACCCCACTGAAGATCATCCTACCTTGAGTTGTCTTCAGCCAGCCGACCCACCAATGGAACCGAAGAGGAGATCCGAGCGGCAGAAGTGATCCTCCAAGGGGCGCTGAAGAAGTCTTCCATCCGATGAAGTCATCACCCAGGCGGCGCTGAAGAATTCTTCCATTCGGGCGATGTCATCTTCCAAGCGGCGCTGAAGAAGTCATCCATCCAGGCGATGTCATCTTCCAAGCGGGGTCTTCAATCTTCTTTCTTCAGGATCCATCTTCATCCCGCCGACGCGGAACATCCTTCTTCCCCGATGGACTAACGACGAATGAAGGCTCCTTTAAGGGACGTCATCCAAGATGGCGTCCCTTCAATTCCGATTAGCTGATAGGATTCTATCAGCCAATCGGAATTAAGGTAGGAAAAATCTGATTGGCTGATTAAATTAGCCAATCAGATTGAAGTTCAATCCGATTGGCTGATCCAATCAGCCAATCAGATTGAGCTTGCATTCTATTGGCTGTTCCGATCAGCCAATAGAATGCAAGCTCAATCTGATTGGCTGATTGAATCAGCCAATCAGATTTTTCCTACCATAATTCCGATTGGCTGATAGAATCCTATCAGCCAATCGGAATTGAAGGGACGCCATCTTGGATGACGTCCCTTAAAGGAGCCTTCATTCGTCGTTAGTCCGTTGGGGAAGAAGGATGTTCCGCGTCGGCGGGATGAAGATGGATCCTGAAGAAAGAAGATTGAAGACCCCGCTTGGAAGATGGTTCCATCGGTGGGTCGGCTGGCTGAAGACAACTCAAGGTAGGATGATCTTAAGGGGGGTAGTGTTAAGTTTTTTTAAGGGGGGTTTGGGTTAGATAAGGGGTATGTGGGTGGTGGGTTTTAATGTTGGGGGGGGTTGTATTTTTCTTTTACAGGCAAAAGAGCAGTTTTCTTCGGGGCATGCCCCGCAAAAGGCCCTTTTAAGGGCTGGTAAGGTAAAAGAGCTTTGAACTTTTTTTAATGTAGAATAGGGTAGGGAATTTTTTTTATTTTGGGGGGCTTTGTTATTTTATTAGGGGGCTTAGATTAGGTGTAATTAGCTTAAAATTGTTGTAATATTTTTTAAATGTTTGTAACTTATTTTTTTTATTTTTTGTAACTTAGCTTTTTTTATTTTTTGTACTTTAGTTAGTTTATGTAATTGTATTTAATTGTAGTTATTTGTATTTAATTTATTTAATTAATGTAATGATAGTGTAGCGTTAGGTTTAATTGTAACTTAGGTTAGGATTTATTTTACAGGTAATTTTGTATTTCTTTTAGCTAGGTAGTTATTAAATAGTTAATAACTATTTAATAACTATTCTAACTAGCTAAAATAAATACAAAGTTACCTGTAAAATAAATATAAATCCTAAAATAGCTACAATGTAATTATTAATTACATTGTAGCTATCTTAGGGTTTATTTTACAGGTAAGTATTTAGTTTTAAATAGAAATAATTTATTAAAGTATAGTGTAGTGTTAGGTGTAATTGTAACTTAGGTTAGGATTTATTTTACAGGTAAATTTCTCTTTATTTTAGCTAGGTAAGCTATTAAATAGTTAATAACTATTTAATAGCTATTGTACCTAGTTAAAATAAATTGAAAGTTACCTGTAAAATAAAAATAAATCCTAAGCTAGCTACAATATAATTATTATTTATATTGTAGCTATATTAGGGTTTATTTTATAGGTAAGTATTTAGTTTTAAATAGGATTAATTTAGTTAATAATATAAATATTATTTAGATTATTTAATTAATATTTAAGTTGGGGGGTGTTAGGGTTAGGGTTAGACTTAGGTTTAGGGGTTAATAATTTTATTACAGTGGCGGCGGTGTGGGGGGGCAGGATAGGGGTTAATAAATGTATTATAGGTGGCGACGGTGTAAGGGGGGCAGATTAGGGGTTAATAAGTTTAATATAGGTTACGGCAGGGTCCAGGAGCTGCGGTTTAGGGGTTAAACTATTTATTTAGTTGCGGCGAGGTCCGGGATCAGCAGGATAGGTGTTAATAACTTTATTATAGGTGGCGATGGTATAGGGGGGCAGGATAGGGGTTACTAGGTATAATATAGGTGGCGGCGGTGTCCGGGAGCGGCGGTTTAGGGGTTAATACATTTATAAGAGTTTCGGCGGGGTCTAGGAGCGGCGGATAAGGGGTTAATAACTTTATTGAGTTGCGGGGGGCTCCGGGGGGCCCCAGTATAGGGGGTAGAACAGTGTACTTTAGTGTGGGTGCTTAGTGACAGGCTAGCAATAAAGCTGTCAAAAAGCCGAAGAGCAGCGAGATTGGATGAGTGATAACTCTCACAGTCCGCTGCTCATTGCCCCGTACTTGTTGCGCAGCTTTTTGACAGATTTATTGATAACTTAAGCGAAATTTTGCAGGTCCGCGGCGGCGATTGTAGGCGAGCTTAGGCGGGCATATTGGGCTGGCGAAGGCAGGTAAGTTGACACGTTGATAACTAGGCCTCTAAGTCTTTCTTTTTAAAAACATTTTCAATTGAATACAGTGATCATTTTGATTTTGGAACATGTAATGGGTTTTTTCTTTTTTTAATAATAATAATAATAATAATAATAATAATAATAATAATGATAATGATTATTTATGGTGCGCCCGCAAATGGCCAAATTTGCCGTTTGCGAGCGATCAATAAATTAGTGCTCCACTTAGAGCTTACATTCTATAATGGTAGCCCACCTGCACCTTAACCACCTGTAGGAAGTGGCTAAGTTGTTTGCTGTTTTTAAAATACAAACTGTTTCATTTTATGTTTACTTTGATTTAACATTTTTTTTTTCTAAAGGAACACTGTTTCATGTTCCTTTAAGGTGTTTGTCAGTTTTCCATTAAATCACAAGGAAAAGCATTGTTTGCAATAGCAGTTATCACACTAGGCAGTTAAGATGTGAATATTATATTTATGTTTAGCTATTGGAGATTAGAAATGCATATGTGTGTAGTTATTAAAATATCTGCTGAATAAATTATTGTTAATTAGCTAAGCTGAATCAATGTTAAACCACCTTAAGAGAAGAGGGAAATACTTTTTTTTAGCTGCACATGTGCACGTACAATTCATGCTCAGAGCCTAAATCAATGTATATTACCATGCAGCTTACAATTTGGGCTTATTGCACAATATTTCTCTAGCTTTTACTTAAAGGGACATAATACCCATATGCTAAATCACAAGAAAATATCACTTGAATATCTCTATATAATGTCTTCAGCTCACACAAGCAAGTGCTCTGTGAATAGTTATTTTTCAGCTACTGTCAGATGCATGTAAAAAAAACAGCCAATCAAGTTTTGCTTTACTGTGATCTCATGAGATTTCACTGAAATCCTGCAAAATTTCATAGTAAACTTTGTCTAACTGAGGAGGGAAATAACATGACTGTGCCTGCACATGCCAGGGGGTCGATCCGATATAAATCGTCGCCCGCAAAAGCCGGCGACGCCAATATTTGCGCGGGTTTGGTATCACATATACGGCGTAACCTAGAAGTTACGCGCGTATATTTCTGCCGTCGCCCGCAGTTTTTTGGGCCATAGGCAGGTATACCAAACCCGCGCAGTTTGGTATCCAATATGCAGCGTAAGGACTTACGTGGCGAAAATGGAGAAAACTTACTCCATTTTCACCTCGCCACAAAAAGCAGCCGTAAGAAGCCTTACGCTGACTATTGGAGCCCCGTAACTCCCTAAACTAACTAGAAAATAAACCTAACACCTAACGCATGCGCAATGTCTATCTCCCTGTCAACCGCGATCTGCTAAAATAAACCTAACACCTAACGCATGCGCAATGTCTATCTCCCTGTCAACCGCAATCCCCCCCCCCCCCCAAAATCCCTAATAAAGTTATTACCCCCTAAACCGCCGCTCCCGGACCCCGCCGCCATCTACATAAACTAACCCCCTACTGTGAGCCTCTAAAACCGCCGCCATCTACCTTATCTATCCCCTAATCTGACCCCTTACACCGCCGCCACCTATATAAAAATTATTAACCCCTAATGTAAGCCCCTTACACCGCCGCCATCTCTATTAAAATGATTAACCCCTAATTTAATCTACCTACCCCGCCGCCAGCTATATTATCTATATTAACCCTAAGTATATTATAGTTAATATAGGTATTACATTATATATATTAACTATATTAGCCCTAATTATATTAGGGTTAATATAGTTACTATAGTATTTATATTAACTATATTAACTCTATCTAACCCTAACACCCCTAACTAAATTTATATTAAATTAATCTAATTCATTTATAAACTAAAATATTCCTATTTAAATCTAAATACTTACCTATAAAATAAACCCTAAGATAGCTACAATATAATTAATAATTACATTGTAGCTATGTTAGGGTTAATATTTATTTTACAGGTAAATTGTTAATTATTTTAACTAGGTATGATAGATATTAAATAGTTATTAACTATTTAATATCTACCTAGTTAAAATAATTACCCAATTACCTGTAAAATAAATCCTAACCTAAGTTACAAATACACCTACACTATCAATAAATTTAATAAACTACAAACATCTATCTAAAAATACAATTAAATTAACTAAACTAAATTACAAAAACAAACAAACACTAAATTACAAAAAATAAAAAAAAGATTACAAGATATTTAAGCTAATTACACCTATTCTAAGCCCCCTAATAAAATAATAAACCCCCAAAATAAAAAAAATTCCCTGCCCTATTCTAAATTCAACAAATTTCAAAGCTCTTTACCTTACCAGCCCTTAAAAGGGCCTTTTGTGGGGCATGCCCCAAAGAATTCAGCTCTTTTGCATACATCAAATACAATACCCCCCCCCATTACAACCCACCACCCACATACCCCTATTCTAAACCCACCCAAACCCCCCTTAAAAAAGCCTAACACTACCCCCCTGAAGATCTCCCTACCTTGTCTTCACCACACCGGGCCGAACTCCTGATCCGATCCGGGCGATATCTTCCTCCAAGCGGCAAAGAAGAATTCTTCCTCCGGCGATGTCATCCTCCAAGCGGCAAAGAAGAATTCTTCCTCCGGCGACGTCTTCCTCCAAGCGGCAGCAAAGTCTTCATTCTTCCGGCGGCATCTTCAATCTTCTTTCTTCGCTCCGCCGCCGAGCATCCATCCCGGCCGACTGCTGAACTTGGAATGAGGTACCTTTAAATGACGTCATCCAAGATGGCGTCCGCCGAATTCCGATTGGCTGATAGGATTCTATCAGCCAATCGGAATTAAGTTAAAAAAATCTGATTGGCTGATTGAATCAGCCAATCAGATTCAAGTTCAATCCGATTGGCTGATCCAATCAGCCAATCAGATTGAGCTCGCATTCTATTGGCTGTTCCGATCAGCCAATAGAATGCGAGCTCAATCTGATTGGCTGATTGGATCAGCCAATCGGATTGAACTTGAATCTGATTGGCTGATTCAATCAGCCAATCAGATTTTTTTAACTTAATTCCGATTGGCTGATAGAATCCTATCAGCCAATCGGAATTCGGCGGACGCCATCTTGGATGACGTCATTTAAAGGTACCTCATTCCAAGTTCAGCAGTCGGCCGGGATGGATGCTCCGCGGCGGCGGAGCGAAGAAAGAAGATTGAAGATGCCGCCGGAAGAATGAAGACTTTGCTGCCGCTTGGAGGAAGACGTCGCCGGAGGAAGAATTCTTCTTTGCCGCTTGGAGGATGACATCGCCGGAGGAAGAATTCTTCTTTGCCGCTTGGAGGAAGACGTCGCCGGAGGAAGAATTCGTCTTTGCCGCTTGGAGGATGACATCGCCGGAGGAAGAATTCTTCTTTGCCGCTTGGAGGAAGACGTCGCCGGAGGAAGAATTCTTCTTTGCCGCTTGGAGGATGACATCGCCGGAGGAAGAATTCTTCTTTGCCGCTTGGAGGAAGACATCGCCCGGATCGGATCAGGAGTTCGGCCCGGTGTGGTGAAGACAAGGTAGGGAGATCTTCAGGGGGGTAGTGTTAGGCTTTTTTAAGGGGGGTTTGGGTGGGTTTAGAATAGGGGTATGTGGGTGGTGGGTTGTAATGGGGGGAGGGTATTGTATTTGTTGTATGCAAAAGAGCTGAATTCTTTGGGGCATGCCCCACAAAAGGCCTTTTTAAGGGCTGGTAAGGTAAAGAGCTTTGAAATTTGTTGAATTTAGAATAGGGCAGGGAATTTTTTTTATTTTGGGGGTTTATTATTTTATTAGGGGGCTTAGAATAGGTGTAATTAGCTTAAATATCTTGTAATCTTTTTTTTATTTTTTGTAATTTAGTGTTTGTTTTTTTTTTGTAATTTAGTTTAGTTAATTTAATTGTATTTTTAGATAGATGTTTGTAGTTTATTAAATTTATTGATAGTGTAGGTGTATTTGTAATTTAGGTTAGGATTTATTTTACAGGTAATTGGGTAATTATTTTAACTAGGTAGATATTAAATAGTTAATAACTATTTAATATCTATTATACCTAGTTAAAATAATTAACAATTTACCTGTAAAATAAATATTAACCCTAACATAGCTACAATGTAATTATTAATTATATTGTAGCTATCTTAGGGTTTATTTTATAGGTAAGTATTTAGATTTAAATAGGAATATTTTAGTTTATAAATGAATTAGATTAATTTAATATAAATTTAGTTAGGGTTAGATAGAGTTAATATAGTTAATATAAATACTATATTAACTATATTAACTATAATAACCCTAATATAATTAGGGTTAATATAGTTAATATATATAATGTAATACCTATATTAACTATAATATACTTAGGGTTAATATAGATAATATAGCTGGCGGCGGGGTAGGTAGATTAAATTAGGGGTTAATCATTTTAATAGAGATGGCGGCGGTGTAAGGGGCTTACATTAGGGGTTAATAATATTAATATAGCTGGCGGCGGTATAGGGGGATTAGATTAGGGGTTAATAATTTTAATATAGATGGCGGCGGTGTTAGGGGCTCACTTTAGGGGGTTATAGATATAATATAGCTGGCGGCGGGGTACGGGAGCGGCGGTTTAGGGGTTAATAACTTTATTAGGTTGCGGCGGGGTAAAGGAGCGGCGGTTTAGGGGTTAATAGCTTTTTTATTGTTAGGCTAGTGAGGGGGGATAGCGGATAGAGGGTTAGACAGTGCGGGCTATGTTAGGGAGGCGTGTTAGACAGTGCGGGCTATGTTAGGGAGGCGTGTTAGACAGTGCGGGCTATGTTAGGGAGGCGTGTTAGACAGTGCGGGCTATGTTAGGGAGGCGTGTTAGACAGTGCGGGCTATGTTAGGGAGGCGTGTTAGACAGTGCGGGTGTTTTAAACTTTAGTCAGGTTTTATAGGCGCCGGCAGTTTCTAACGTGGCGCAAGTCACTGGCGACGCCAGAAATTTGTACTTACGCAGATTTCTGGACATCGCTGGTTTGTGAGACTTACGGCACGTTAGCATCTGACGGCGACCTATATGGGATGGCTCGAGTTGCGAGCTGAAACTGCGGGTGACGCCGGTTCCCTCGCTTGCGCCGCAAACTGCGATCGATATCGGATCGCGCCCCAGATGCTCACTGTTTCTTTACAGAGAGATGTTCAGGTGATATTGTCTAGTCAGCTTTTTACAGCTATTTTGCATCACTTTCAAGTGCTTAAACATTTGGCTATCCCCTTTAAAGGGACATAGGACTCAAACTGTTCTATTATGTGTAAGAGCAGTGGTTAAATATATAAATACATATATTATAAATATTTTTTGCACAAAAAAACTGAAAGGACCACGAAACACAGTAGAATAGCATTATCAGTAAATGCATAATAAAGATACAATGCAAAATCACTTAGTTTGAGTTTCATATGTGTAGTAAATGTATTCCTAACCCATTTCAAAGTTAGTTCTATTTTCCTCCATCTGCATCATGTGACAGCTATCAGTCAATCACAACATGTGTATATGTATATTCTGGGAATCTTGCACATGCTCACATTTATATAATGCATGTAAATTGGAAAGTTGGTTAAAATGATGTGCTCTATCTGAATCCTTAAAGTTTAATTTTGGCTTGAGTGTCCCTTTAAGTAAAATATTTGTTATATTTTAAAGTGAAAGTAACAGATTATGCATGTTTGTATAATTGATAGCTAGGTATCTATTGCTCTCTAGCAAATAGGGACAGCTTCCATAGAAAAAAATGTAGTTTGTCAATACAGAACATAAATTTAAAAGAAAGTATTATAATATTTTCTTTCAGATATTTTCAGATATTCCCTGCAATTGTGGCTTCAGTCACAAGACACCCATGGGCCACTTCTCACACAAGTACCCTCACCTCCCAGTCCCAGAACCCTAGAAAAAAACATTGTGAGGTATATGTTTGTTTCCTTTCACATTTTGTGATTTTGTATAATTCTGTTTAGCAGATAACAATGCTACAATGCTTATACTTTCTGAGTTTGAACTAATTCACCCTGCAGCTGCAATACAATAGTGTGTTTTAGTTACTGCAATTACATTCAGTAGAATTGTTTGTAAATAGATATGTGCTTTTGATGAAGAAATAGTATTCCTGCAGTGTAACTGTGCACGCAAACCAGATGGTGACCTTCTTGTAAACAAACATATGCCTACTTAAAGGGACATTAAAGAGATATAAAAAGCGCAAAAAGAAAATGCTCTTATATGTTACAACATTTTATTATTACACCATTGCTTGCGTATAACTATGTGTTAAGCCCCTGCAAAGAAATTAAACACATAGTTAAAGTCTGCTCCATAACAGCAATTCATTATTGGGACCCAGATGAACATATCTGTTGAGCTAACAAAAAAAGAGACACATGTGTGAAGACTCCAATCACCAGCTAGCAATGCTGCTGCTGAAGATATGTGCATATTCTTTTAAAAAAATGATACCAAGGGAACAAAGTAAATTTAATAATAGAAGTGGATATAAAAGTGTCTTAAAATGACATGCTTTGTGTGATTAATTTTGACTTTCCTATCCTTTTTAAGTTATTATTTTTTTGCATCCCCCATTAGAAATGAATGACTCAATTGCAAATTATCTGCATATAAATATTTTTTTAAAATCATTTAAAATTGTCTCTTTTTTTGTGTGAAAAATTTGCATTGTTTTGCAGCCAATGGTCATGCCCCTTGTAAAGCCGCTTCATTGTTGTTTACCTTATGTTGTTTGCTGTGAGAAATTAGCATTCCTCTCAACCATTACACATCCTACGGCATTGTCCCGTTGACAGCCCCTCTGTGTCCTGGTTAGGGATGGGCGAATGTGTTGATATTCGAATTCGAATGTTATTGTAGAAATTCAATTTACATAATAGAATTTTAAATAGAACGAATATTCTTAAAAGTTCTATTATCGAATGTTATTTACAGTTTTCGAATGTCACATTCGAATGTCACATTCAAATTCGAATATTACATTTATTAAACACAGTTGTAAACTAGAAATACTATTTTGAATTCGAATGTGACATTCAAATTCGAATATTACATTTAAAAAACACAGTATTAGACTAGAAATACTATTTTGAATTCAAATGTGACATTCGAATTCGAATGTAACATTCAAATTGGAATATTACATTTATTAAACACAGTTGTAGACTAGAAATACTATTTCGAATTTGAATCTTACATTTCGAAATTGAATAAATACATAGCTAAACGTTCTATTATTCAAACAAATATTTTCGAATTTCATTAAAAAATTAAAAAAAAATTTGAAAATAGAATGTTAGCATGCTATATAAACATGAACAAATGTATCAAAATTCGTTTTAAATTTCGATTTTTAGAAACATTCGCTCATCCCTAGTCCTGGTTTTAAGGGACTGACTGTACCCTGCACAAGCCCGGCCAAACACACCCACACAATGCCCGGACACACTTGTAGATCTACTGGGCATGCCCAAAGACTGCCTGTAACTCCACCCCTTCATATGTAACCTGCCCCTACCATGTGTGGCCCCACTGACAAGTTGCGTAGGCCATTGCCCACAAGCTTTTAACCTTCTGCATCCTTCAAATCATCTGGCAGATGTTGGGAGGTATGAATGAAGGATAAATATAAAATAACTGTTGCACATATCAAGCAATCACTGGTGGTAAGACCTCAATGTCTGTTAAAAGCTGATTAGAAAATATCACCTGAGAATCTCTATGTGCATTCTGATTCAGGGCATTCTATTGCAAAAATAGCATCCTTTCATTTGTTAAATATTTTTTTTTTTATATATATTTTTTATTTATATTTTATCTTTATTGTTTTTTTACAAAATTATATCCATGATAATATCATATATAAAATTAATGCAAACTTACACAACTCTGTTATCAGAAGATAAATATGCTATGGTAGACCAGACATCTAGAAAATGGCATAATGCAGCTGCCTCATTTTATATTTCTAGCATAAGTGGTAATATGAAACCATTAAGTAAGAGAGTGCCGCATGAATATATATATATATATTAAGGGTTAATGTTAAAGGGGAAAAAAAAATAATTACCTTTTCTCTCTGGGTCCCTTCCCCATTGAGTTACTAATTATATTAAATTTGCACAATCTTTGTTTATTAATTTGTCCCAGTAGAGACGTATCATTTGGAAAATATGTTCTTTTTTTATTTTAAATAAGAATATTCTTCTAGTATTAGTAATTCATTTACTTTAGATATTAACATTTCAGCATCCGGTGATCAAGTTTTCTTCCAGTTTCTGGCTATGATGGATTTAGTGCCATTTACTACATATGTTATAAGTTTAGCCCTGATTTTACAGATGCCCTTGATAGGTTTGTTTAAGAGAGCGGTATAAATATCTAGTTTGAAATCGTTTTTATTCAGGATGTGTTGGATACATAGAGAAGTGTCCAACCACAATTTTTGGATTGTTGAACAATCCCACCTAATGTGTTTCATTGTTCCTATCATACCGCAACGTCTCCAGCATTGGTTGGATGTGTTTGGGTAGATGTTATGTAACCTGGCTGGGGTAAGATACCATCTTGTTAATATTTTGTAATTAAGTTCTTGAATATTTGAGGAGACAGAGGCTCCAGTCGTTTTGGAAAAAATTGCAATCCACTCTGAATTCTCCGGATAAAGATCAATCTCTTTTTCCCATTTGTCTATGTATGTGTGATTTTTGGGGTTTACCGGGGTAGTTAGAAGTTTATAACTAAAGGTGATTGTACCTTTTATGGGGATTTCTGTATGACAAGTTTTCGCAAACATGGTTAGTTGTCTAGTCAAATTGGCCCTTTGTGGGTGGTTGGTTAGGAAATGACAGAATTGTACATATTTAACCATTTTGAATAAGTCCCTCCTGTGAGGTCTGTAAGAGTTTTTTGCGGTCTGAGCCTGCCTTTTTCTAAAAAGTTCACTAGGGGGATTGTGTCTTGTGTCTGTTTAGGACTATAATATCCAGGAAATATACCCCCCTAAAATTCTGCATTAATATTTATCAGGAGTAGCGGGAAGGAAAAGAGGAAATGTTGCAATATGAGGAAACTATCTTATCCCATTGTATGATAAATCAGAGGAAACTGTTTAATGTTTGAGGGTTTACTTTTTACCGGAATCCAACAAAGCTTATTAATTGATTGATATGAAATTAAATTGGTCTCTAGAGATACCCAGGCTTTATTATTGTTATTTATATGCCAATCAATTATTCTTTTTAAAGCTACTGCCCTATAATAGTTCTTAATATTTGGGACCCCTAGTCCTCCATTTTTTTGGAGTATATAGAGTGAATATATTAATGCTAGGTTTGTTTTTATTCCAGATATAAAAGTTAATCATTTTCTGAAGATTAATACAAAAAGCTTTAGGAAGAACAATTGGTACTGTCTGGAGGATGTATAAAATACACGGAAGGATATTCATTTTTATTGTATGTATACGGCCAAGCCATGAAAGTGTTTTTTGTTTCCAGGAATTAAGGTCTTGCTGAAGGGTATCTGCTTTTTAACATAGTTTTCTGAAAAGAGGCTGGGGTCATCTGTAATAAGGTGGACCTCAAGGTATTTAAGCAAGGCGTCTTTCCAAGTATATGGGCTGTGTTGTTTACAAGCCTGAAGAACCTGAGGAGGCACTGATATACATAAAGCCTCATATTTATCATAATTTATTAGAAAATGTAAATATTTTCCAAACTCTTGGAAAACACTTTCTAATGCATTAATAGAACTAATTGGATTAGTGAGGGTTAACAATACGTCATCTTGGTAAAGTGAGATTTTATATTTCCCTATGTTCAAACCTTTTATTTTGATATAAGAGCGGATTCTGGCTGCAAGGATCTTCATAGATATAACAAAGAGTAAAGGGGACAGGGGGCATCCCTGTCTAGTACCATTATATATCTTAAATTAATCTGAAATCATACTGTTAACTTTTACCTTAGCCGATGGACAAGTATAAAGATAAAATATTTTCTGGATAATTCAATCCCCAAATCCAAACCTTTTTAAGTGTTCAATGAAGAAATGACCAGTCAAGCCGGTAAAACGCTTTCTCTGCGTCCATTAAAAGTGTGATTAAAGGGATCTTATTTAGTTTAGCATACTTAATTAAATCTAAAACTTTAATAGTATTGTCCCGGGCTTCTCTGCCTGGGACAAATCCCACTTGATCAGTATTGATGATATGATGGAGAATTGTATTTATTCTGTTGGAGGTGAGTTTAGCATAAAGTTTGATGTCATTATTCAGAAGCGAGATTGGCATAAAATGGGTTGTGATGTTAGGTTCTTTACCAGGTTTAGGAATAATTCTAGCCTCTAGCATTTATTTTAAAAAATCAGAATCATTACTAAGTGAATTAAATAAATTGAGAAGTTTAGGAGCTAAAAAGTCTAGAAAGGTCTTATAATAGTTTGTACTAAATCCATCCGGACCTAGGCTTTTGCCTTAAGGCAGATTTTTAATTGTCTGTATGACCTCTTGTAAAGTAAAAGGTTCATCTAAAGACGTTTTTTGAGAGTCTGAAAGAGTGGGTACTACTGTATGGTGTATATATGTCATTTTGTTTTTCATATAATTTTGAGAAAGATTTTTAGTGTCAAGATTATATAGTTGCTGATAATAATTTTGAAACTCTTTAGCGATGTCTTGGCTTCCTATGATATGGTTCCCCTGTGCATCTATTAACTTTGGGACATAGGTCTGTAGTGTTTTTTTCTTTAGTACTCTTGCTAGGAGTTTGACAGATTTATGACCTCCATTAAAAAACATTTTTTTTTTTTTTAAGAACCAATGCCCTGCGTTGGGCCCCTTTATTGAAAAATATATTAAGGTTGTTTAGAGCTTCCTTGAGTAAGGAAGTTAATGTTTTATTATAGGGATCCTTTTTATGAGCATTTTCTGCATATTGGAGAGATTTCATAAGCTCTAGCATTAGTTCTAGCTTTATGTTTGATAAAATCCTGTGTATGACCTGCTTATGCGCTTCCCACCAGATTACAGGTGATGTGTCCTCACATAGGTTACACGTAAAATAAGAGAACAAAGATCCAAGAGCGCCAACAACAAAGAGTCAAATAGACCCACTATTTAGAAATGCAGGATAGAAAATAATAATGAATAAACACTATAGATTCCTAGGGTCTAATACTTAATCATAAATATTTCACATATACATATATAATTAATCCTGGAAAGAAGAAAGAATATATACTCTTACCAAGTTAATGTGCAACAAAGATAGATATAAACTGATTATTTTGTAATGATAGTTCAGAAAAAAGTCCGCAATTTTCCTCCACACTGTCCTGCTGCTCCTTATATTCCACTGGTGTACAGTCCGTGGTAGCAAAAATGAAAAGGATCCCTGTCAAAAGACACAAGAAAACAGGAGCGCAACTCCGTGCACCAAACAGTACACGGATGATCTAAGTGTAGATTTAAAACAATTTAATGGTGATAATATATATAAAAACATCCAAACAAATGATTCCAAACTCACATAGTAACCCTCAAACATATGAGGTATGTCAGCACACAAATGAGGGGAATGTATGTCCCACTGCTGGGCTTTTCCTCTCTCTCTCCCAGATTATTCGATAGCCAGCGGGTAAACCCTCTCATGGAAAACGGACCCTCTCTGTTCACAATGCGATAGACGCTGTACTGCAAATAGCCGGCTCCAGTCCAGGTCCTAACACAAGCGTCAGAGTACGTCCTACGTAGCGTAAAGTGGGCGTGGCCACGCCCACTTTACGCTACGTAGGACGTACTCTGACGCTGGGAGAGAGAGAGGAAAAGCCCAGCAGTGGGACATACATTCCCCTCATTTGTGTGCTGACATACCTCATATGTTTGAGGGTTACTATGTGAGTTTGGAATCATTTGTTTGGATGTTTTTATATATATTATCACCATTAAATTGTTTTAAATCTACACTTAGATCATCCGTGTACTGTTTGGTGCACGGAGTTGCGCTCCTGTTTTCTTGTGTCTTTTGACAGGGATCCTTTTCATTTTTACACGTAAAATAAGTATCTAAAGATTCTATGATAGATTGTTTGAGTTATGGGTCAATCAAAAAACGGTCCTCTAATCTCCACTGATATGGTGTTATTGGTGAATTGGGCCATTTAATAGTTAACAAAATTAATGCGTGATCTGACCATGATATATTATAAATTTTTGCCTCCTGTACTAAGGCATAACTATTTTGGTCAGTTAAAAGATAATCAATGCGTGAGTATGATTGCTGTGGTGCAGAGTAGAAAGAGTAATATTTTGTGGTGGGATATAGAGTCCTCCAGCTATCTATTAGGGATAGGGATAAGAGATTAGATTTCACCAATCTAATTACATGTTTAGGAATATTATTTTTTGATTTAGAGCAGTCTAACATTGGTCCTAATGTAAGGTTAACATCACCACCTAGTATTAATGTGCCTTTTATTACTTCTAATATGCGATCAGTGACTCTTTTGAAGAATAACTTCTGTCCTGCATTATGGGCATATACATTGTTTATAGTGACTGGTCTATTAAATAATAGACCAACCAGGCATAAAAATCTACCTTCTACATCCTTTACCATTTGGAGGAGTTGAAAGGGTATGTCTCTCTGTATTAGTATACATATGCCATTATGTTTACGTAAATTGGAGCTCTGATAAATGGTAGGGTAAAATCTACTTGTAAATCTCGGTGCATTATTGCATGAAAAGTGAGATTCTTGAACAAAAACTATATCTCCTTTTTCTTTATAGAAACTATGTAGTACTATATTACGTTTTTGTGGGGCATTTAAGTCCTTCACATTTTGAGATAAAAACCGTATCTGTCTTACTTCCATATTATATAAAAAAAAAAAGAAAAGAAAAATATGAGCTATAAGATATGTGTTTTATGTTAGGATGGGCCAGCCAAGAGGTGGGAGTAAGAGAAAGAGAGAAAAAAAGGGGGGGGGGAAGAAAAGGGGAAACATAGACCTTGACAAAAAATAAAGACATCAATCCTCCTTAACAGCTCTGTTGCAGATATCAGAAAGATAGAACACTCTATGCCTTACACGGGTTTATTTTATAGCCTTTAGTAAATAACTCTTTAAGCTAAAATGGGATTTATATCTGTGTTCAGTGCTAAAAGTGACTAAGTAATTATCTAAATTAAAATTATAAAAACTGTGTGAGTGTTTGTGAGAGAAGTGTGTAAATAAGTGATACATGTGAAGCTAATACCGTTATGACAAAACAGTTTGACATTATCTGTCCGTTTTAAAAATAGTGCACTTTCTACAAATAACATTATACAAAACTAGTGGGAAAGCCTGCCCAGAGTCTATTGTGGTGCTTACGCTGCATGCAGGTGGATTCTTTCACCACCCTGCCATCCAGGGGGATTACGAAAAAAGCAGGGTGGTGAAAGAATCCATTCAGGTGGATTTTTTCACCACCCCTTTTGTTCTCTCTCCCCCTCTCTTTTGCTCTCTCTCCCACCTCTCTTTTGCTCTCTCTCCCCCCTCTTTTGCTCTCTCTACCCCCTCTCTTTTGCTCTCGCCCCCCTCTCTTTTGCTCTCTCTCCCCCCTCTCTTATTGTAAGGTTACCTTCTGATGTGAGAAGAACACAATTGCAGAGTTAAAATTAGATTTGTATCACTACTTGTATAGAATTTCACTACTGTGAAGTAAAATCCAATCAAAGTAATGAATAGATATAATCTGAAAATATTACCCCAGAAGAGGTTTATTCCTTTTATGTCCTTAATTAGAAACACAGGACATTGTAAACAGAATATTTAAATCCAAACTGATATGTAGATTCAATCAGGGGTTAACTTATTTAAGATAGAATCAAGTTCCTGTTATATTATTTAGTGTAGATTTGATGTCAGTGAAAGTAATCAGCTGTTTTCCCCAAACGTATCTATTACAACTTATAGTCTCTCAGGACCTCTTAGTATAGCCTTTTGTAGGATCGCAATCTGATTGCCTCGTGATGAGAAAATTTACAGGCCTTAGATGTTCAGATATATAACAACAAACAAATGCGGTAAAGAAATAGATACTTGCGGCTTGGCAGCAATCTGGCCAGCAGTTAGGTGTAGCACCGCAAGTTCTTACTCTGCCGTAGCAACTGAAAAGAAGTTGAGAGTGGAAGCGGTCAGCACAGTGTATCCCCGGTTGAGTATGAGGTGCCTCCTAAGTCACATAACCACCGGAGAGGTGGCGAGACTCCAGCTAGCAGCAGAGGCTACAAACGTTGTACTTGACGACAGATAGGTGATGAGAAAAGTGTGGTTGTGTTAGCCTGGGAAGAAATTACTCAGATGTGTTTTTAGATTACACAGCAGATATAGAAGGGAGACGCTGATTAAACCCAGAGTGCTGTAGTTTGGCAGCTTGGCAACAGTCCAAGGAAGTGACTTGACAAAACAAGTATTTATAATCCAATAAATTTGGTTTGTAGGCATAAGTGAATAAGCTCAGGTAAATGGTAGTCTTACTACTAGAATACTAAGCAAGGAGCCACAGGAAATGGTGGAACTTATAAATGCGGCAGCCAATAAAATTTCCCTATGCAAATCACCCTTAAAGGGACAGTAACCCTGACATGACCCCCCCTCAAGGCAACTGTGCCACAGGTGCAGGTCTCGGACGGTCTGGGTGCCTTCCGTGGAAGAGAGAAACCAACCTAGGTGCATTAAGATTTGAGGCAGGCTCCCAGGAGTCCTCATCGAACGAATAATTCTTCCAGTGCACTAAGTACTGCAATTCTCCTTTGTAGTACCTGGAATCGAGAAGAGATTGGACCTCATAAACATCTTGATCTAATGAGGGGGGAAGAGGTTGTAAGACGATCTTGTTTTGTCTAGTCGGGGTATAGGGTTTCAAAAGTGAAACATGGAACGTAGGATGGACTTTCATATTCTTGAGTAACTGGAGGGTAACTGCATTCTCATTAACGATACGGATAATAGGAAATGGACCCACGTATAATCCAGCTAATTTCTTGCAAGGAATTTGTAATTTCATATTCTTGGTTGATAGCCATACAAGGTCTCCTATGGTATAAGGTGGAGGTGGTCTTCTTCGAAGGTCATAGTAATGTTTCTGGACCTGTTGAGCATTTTGTATGTTCTGTTGTATGACTCGGAAATTCTGCTGCAAGGATTCATGAAGATCTTCAATCCTTGGAGGATTCAAACCTTCAGGTGAAGCAAAAACAAAATCTGGATGAAATGCGTAGTTTGCAAAGAAAGGGGTAAATTTCGTAGAGGAATTTACTGCATTGTTATAGGCAAATTCGGCCATTGATAAGAATTTTACCCAGTCTTGTTGTTGATAAGAACAATAGCAACGCAAGTACTGCTCAAGCCATTGGTTCAATCTTTCGGATTGTCCATTTGTTTGCGGGTGGAAAGATGTGGTAAAGCGGTGTTGTATTTGAGTCAGTTCACAAAGTTTGGTCCAAAACGTGAGGTAAACTGAGTACCTCTGTCTGTGGTTATAATGGAAGGAAAACCATGGAGTTTGACTACGTTATCCAAAAAGAGCTGTGCTGTCTCAGATGAGGTAGGTAATTTGTGAAATGGTAGAAAATGTCCCATCTTGGTAAACAAGTCAACTACTACCAGGATGGTGGTTTGATTGTTAGATGTTGGTTATTCTACAATATAGTCCATAGAGATGTGTTGCCATGGTCTACTGGGTGCAGGTATAGGAATCATTAATCCATAAGGTGGTCTTCTTTCTGACTTTGAAACCATGCAAACCTGACATGTACGGATATAATTTTGAACAGTTTCCTTTTGTTTGGGCCACCAGAAAGTTCTGGATATTAATTCCATAGTACGTCATACTCCGGGGTGTCCGGATAGTGGAGTATCATGATGATTCTGGATGATTACATTTCTCATTGTCTCCGGAACATATATTTTATGTGCATGATACAACAAGGAATCTCTCAACACCAAGTTATACGTAGAAGGTGGGTTCTCTTTTGAGGTATGGCTTTTTAGCTCTGATACCATATCAGTAGTAAGACTGATGAAGCGTTCTGAAGGTATAATAGCAATCTGGGATTCAATGGTAGTAACTTTTTCAGGTAACCTGGATAGAGCATCAGCCTTACCATTTCGTGATGCAGGTCTGTAAACTATATTAAAATTAAATCGCAAGAAAAATAAACTCCATCGAACCTGTCTCGCTGATAAAATTTTACTGGTCTGGAGGTATGCTAGATTCCTATGATCTGTTAGAATGAGGATGGGATAAATAGTACCTTTGAGAAGATGTCTCCAGTTTTTCAATGCTCTTTTGATTGCAAGGAGTTCTTCGTCTCCTATTGAGTAATTCCTTTCTGAGGACGACATCATTGAGGAGAAGTAGGAAACAGGATGAATAAGATCCTTCAAAGACTTTTGTTGAGACAAAACTGCTCCAAGAGTGAAATCTGACGAATCTACCTCAAGGATATATTGTAGAGATGGATTAGGGAAATTCAAAATAGGAGCGGTAGTAAACATAGTCTTAAGATTGGTAAGTGCAAAGTTGGCGTGCTCGTTCCAATTGAATGGGACTTTAGAACTGGTCAATGTAGTAAGTGGTTTAGCTATTTTGGAGAAGTCTTTTATAAATTTTCTATAGTAATTTGCAAACCCTAAGAATCTCTGAAGATCCTTTTTGGATTTAGGAACTGTCCAATTTTTTACTGCATCAACCTTCTGTGTTTGCATAGTAATTCCAGTAGGGGATATCTCGTATCCAAGGAAAGAGACATGGTCGGTATGAAACAAACACTTCTCGAGTTTGGCATAGAGTTTAAGTTCTCTAAGCCTTGAGAGTACCCTTCGGACATGTATGATGTGTTCCGTGAAGGTCTTAGAATAAATCAATATGTCGTCCAAGTAGATGACTAGGCAGACGTCAAGTAGATACCTGAACACATCATTTATAAAGTGCTGAAAGGTAGCAGGTGCGTTGCACAGTCCGAAGGGCATAACAAGGTACTCATAAAGACCGTATCTGGTCCTGAAGGCAGTTAACCATTCTTGACCCTCTTTTATCCTTATCAGATTGTAAGCTCCCCTCAAGTCAAGTTTTGTATAGATCTTAGCTTTGGATAGACGTTCAATCAACTCTGGAATCAGAGGTAGAGGGTAACGGTTCTTGATTGTACGCTTGTTGAGCTTACGGTAATCTATTATGGGTCTAAGCGATGAGTCCTTGTTTCGAACGAAGAACATACCTGCTCCTGCAGGTGAGGTGGAAGTCCTGATGAAACCTTTTCTGAGGTTTTCCTCTAAATATTGTTTTAAATGAATCAACTCAGGTTGACTCATAGGATATAGATAGTGTAAGGAGGATAGGTGAGAATTGGCGCTTATATCAACCCTAATGCCAAGTATAGAAGGGTCTCTCTCTAAGAACCCTGAGGAGGATAGTAGAATAATTTAAGCGGAAATACTGGCGCTGAAAGCAGGGTAGTACACAAATACAATATACGGGTAACCTAAAAGGGTCTACCTTAGCAGAAATATAATCGTTATAAAAGTTAATAAATGGTAATAGCCTAATATATATCTTAGAAAATATATTTAATAGTGTAAAATTACAATGCAATCAAGATTATAAAATCAGTGTTAATAAAATCAGTACATATATACTAAAAAGTAATTAATGGGGCCCTTTAAATTAGTTTGAAAAACTTACAGAAAGGGGAAAGATTAACCACAAATCTATATATATACCAGGGGTTAAAACAGTAATAATCTGGGGTTAAAACAGTATTAACCTGAAAGTGCACTATAGTGAACAAAAACACTCGTGACTAGATGATCATACTAATAGCATTGGATCAAGCTAATGGGCGAGTGAGGTACCTTGCGCTAATCTGTGGAGCACAGATTGAATATTGTTTATCCTGTAGGTGGGTGATCCTCTGGAGGTGGATGTGTACTCCTAGCGTAGTCCACTTACATCACCCTTTCTGAAAATGTCCAGCTGATTTCGGGAGGAACAGAATGTAAACGATATCTGGGGTAATAGCAATCCTTTAGATGATGGTAGATAGTAACTTCAAGGCACTCTTATTACTGCACTAAGCACCACAGAATAAGAGTGCCTTGAAGTTACTATCTACCATCATCTAAAGGATTGCTATTACCCCAGATATCGTTTACATTCTGTTCCTCCCGAAATCAGCTGGACATTTTCAGAAAGGGTGATGTAAGTGGACTACGCTAGGAGTACACATCCACCTCCAGAGGATCACCCACCTACAGGATGAACAATATTCAATCTGTGCTCCACAGATTAGCGCAAGGTACCTCACTCGCCCATTAGCTTGATCCAATGCTATTAGTATGATCATCTAGTCACGAGTGTTTTTGTTCACTATAGTGCACTTTCAGGTTAATACTGTTTTAACCCCAGATTATTACTGTTTTAACCCCTGGTTTTTACACTGGACGTCCAGTTATTAAGTCTGTTTGTATTGCTATTTGTTTTTATTTATACTGTTTGAATATCCTTATACTTATATTTATTTATTTGAGTATAGTTTTCTTCTATCCTCAATCACAGTATATATATATATATATATATATATATATATATATATATATATATATATATATATATATATATAAAACACAGGAATGGACCGCACTCACAGACTGGACTGGGTACACATCCTAAGCCACTGTTAACTCCACAGCCCTGAACACTGACAGACAGCTGCAAAGTTCCCAGCAACCCAGGCAGTTAACCCCCGAGCAACCTGGGTGTCAGGTCCGCAGGGGAGCATTACAATCATTAACACAAAACACAAAAAACCCAGCACTCACTAGCAGATTCACAGCAATGTTTAAAAGCAAAACTGGGGGAAGTCAGTTACATTTGGCGCCAAAGGATCAAGCCCAGGACCACAACAAGGTCTCCCCCTTCCTGGGACCCTAACCAGCACCCACACAATGCATACTTCCAAACAAACCAACTGGGAACCTCCCAGGGTGACACAGGCTTTTGTAACCTCCCCTATGTAAATACAAAACACAGGAATGGACCGCACTCACAGACTGGACTGGGTACACATCCTAAGCCACTGTTAACTCCACAGCCCTGAACACTGACAGACAGCTGCAAAGTTCCCAGCAACCCAGGCAGTTAACCCTCGAGCAACCTGGGTGTCAGGTCCGCAGGGGAGTATTACAATCATTAACACAAAACACAAAAAACCCAGCACTCACTAGCAGATTCACAGCAATGTTTAAAAGCAAAACTGGGGGAAGTCCGTTACATTTGGCGCCAAAGGATCAAGCCCAGGACCACGACAAGGTCTCCCCCTTCCTGGGACCCTAACCAGCACCCACACAATGCATACTTCCAAACAAACCAACTGGGAACCTCCCAGGGTGACACAGGCTTTTGTAACCTCCCCTATGTAAATACAAAACACAGGAATGGACCGCACTCACAGACTGGACTGGGTACACATCCTAAGCCACTGTTAACTCCACAGCCCTGAACACTGACAGACAGCTGCAAAGTTCCCAGCAACCCAGGCAGTTAACCCCCGAGCAACCTGGGTGTCAGGTCCGCAGGGGAGCTTTACAATCATTAACACAAAACACAAAAAACCCAGCACTCACTAGCATATATATATATAGATTTGTGGTTAATCTTTCCCCTTTCTGTATGTTTTTCAAACTAATTTAAAGGGCCCCATTAATTACTTTTTAGTATATATGTACTGATTTTATTAACACTGATTTTATCATCTTGATTGTATTGTAATTTTACACTATTAAATATATTTTCTAAGATATATATTAGGCTATTACCATTTATTAACTTTTATAACGATTATATTTCTGCTAAGGTAGACCCTTTTAGGTTACCCGTATATAGTATTTGTGTACTACCCTGCTTTCAGCGCCAGTATTTCCGCTTAAATCATAGGATATAGATGACTGTAAGGGATAGTTGAACCTGGTTGTAATTCGATCGGACAATCATATGGCCGGTGAGGGGGTAAATTCTCAGCCTCAGTTTTACTGAATACGTCAGCAAAATCCGAATAGTGTGTAGGAATCTGAGGAATCTGAGTAGTTGTTTCAGTCTCAATTACAGTCTCAGTCTCAGTCTCAGTCTGCAGTACAGTGTGAATAGGCATGCAAGTTTGTGAGCAATACTCTGAATTGAATTGAATTGAAAATGGGGACCATGTAATCTGTGGGTTATGTTTCTGCAACCACTTAATACCCAAAACCACAGGAAAATGGGGAGAACTTAAAACCTCAAAAGAAATTAATTCACTGTGACCATGAAAGGAAACGGTGATTGGTACTGTTTGGTGGGTGATAGGACCCGTTTTAGGTGTGGAACCATCAATCATACGAATAGAGACAGGTGTATGCTTTTGAATAGTAGTTATTTTATTAATTTGAACTATATGTTGGTCGATAAAACAACCGTAAGCTCCGGAGTCGATTATTCCTTCAGTCGTCACTTGATGCAACTCCCACTGTAATGAAAGGGATAACATAGCGTAAGTAAACTTTCTGCAATCTTGGACAGAGGAATTAATTTGTAAGAACTTACTTCTTTTTAGTTTTTGCAGTACGGGACAGTCTTGTACGGTGTGAGTTGGATTAGCACAATACATACACAGATTTTTTGTTTTCCTGCGATATCGTTCTTCCGAACTCAGGGGTCCTCTCACTGCACCTATCTCCATGGGTGTAGGTGTGTTTCTAGGTTGATGAGATGTTTGCGTGGCAGGGGTGTTGAAAGCCTTTGGGCGCACATCTGTGGCAAATCTTTCTGCCTTTCTCTCACAAAGTCTCCTGTCCAATTGTTGGGAAGTCTTCATGAGGCCATCTAGAGATTTAGGCAGCTCTATTCTGGCAAGCTCATCTTTCAGAGCTTCTGATAAACCTAGTCTAAACTGGTTGCGTAAAGCGATTTGGCTCCATTGAGAATCTACGGCATATAACTTGAAATCCGTTATTTAGTCCTCAACTGGTCTTTTGCCTTGTTTGAGGCTTCTCATGGACACTTCAGCCGACATTTGAATATCTGTGTCGTGGAATAACTCATCCATGGCGGTAAAGAAATCTGCTAGACTTGCTAATGCAGGATCGTTATGCTCACATAGATTATCTGCCCATGTGCAGGGCTCTCCTCTTAGGAAAGAGATGGTACTGAGTACCTTAATCCTCTCTGAAGGGTAACTTCGGGGTCTTAGGTTATATAGAAGGTGACAGGAGTTCTTAAACTGCCTATAGTTTTTTCTGTTACCAGAAAAAGGTTCTGGTAATGAGACTGATGGTTCAGTAGTTTGTAATACCTGTGGAGGTTGCTGTGTAATAGAAACTCTGATAATACCTCTTAGAGACTGGTTTTCCACTTGCAAGTCATGTACTGCCTGGGCTAATTGATCCACTTTCTGGGATAAATTATATACTATTTGTGGGAGCTCTGCTGGTTCCATTGCGGGCTTAGTATTATGAAAGGTTACCTTCTGATGTGAGAATGAAGAACACAATTGCAGAGTTAAAATTAGATTTGTATCACTACTTGTATAGAATTTCACTACTGTGAAGTAAAATCCAATCAAAGTAATGAATAGATATAATCTGAAAATATTAGCCCAGAAGAGGTTTATTCCTTTTATGTCCTTAATTAGAAACACAGGAAATTGTAAACAGAATATTTAAATCCAAACTGATATGTAGATTCAATCAGGAGTTAACTTATTTAAGATAGAATCAAGTTCCTGTTATATTATTTAGTGTAGATTTGATGTCAGTGAAAGTAATCAGCTGTTTTCCCCAAACGTATCTATTACAACTTATAGTCTCTCAGGACCTCTTAGTATAGCCTTTTGTAGGATCGCAATCTGATTGCCTTGTGAGGAGAAAATTTACAGGCCTTAGATGTTCAGATATATAACAACAAACAAATGCGGTAAAGAAATAGATACTTGTGGCTTGGCAGCAATCTTAGTAGTCCGGTCAGCAGTTAGGTGTAGCACCGCAAGTTCTTACTCTGCTGTAGCAACTGAAAACAAGTTGAGAGTGGAAGCGGTCAGCACAGTATATCCCCGGTTGAGTGGGAGGTGACTCCTAAGTGACGTAACCACTGGAGAGGTGGCGAGACTCCAGCTAGCAGCAGAGGCTGCAAACGTTGTACTTGACGACAGGTAGGTGATGAGAAAAGTGCGGTTGTGTTAACCTGGGAAGAAATTACTCAGAGGTGTTTTTAGATTACACAGCAGATATAGATTTGTAGGGAGACGCTGATTAAACCCAGAGTGCTGTAGTTTGGCAGCTTGGCAACAGTCCAAGGAAGTGACTTGACAAAACAAGTATTTATAATCCAATAAATTTGGTTTGTAGGTATAAGTGAATAAGCTCAGGTAAATGGTAGTCTTACTACTAGAATACTAAGCAAGGAGCCACAGGAAATGGTGGAACTTATAAATGCGGCAGCCAATAGAATTTCCCTATGCAAATCACCGTTAAAGGGACAGTAACCCTGACACTTATGCTCTCTCTCTCCCCACTCTCTTTTGCTCTCCCTTTCCCCCCTGTCTTTTGCTCTCTATCGCTCCCCTCTCTTTTGCTCTCTCTCCCCTCTCTTTTGCTCTCTCTCCCTCTATTTTGCTCTCTTTCCCCCTCTCTTTTGCTCCCTCCCCCCTCTCTTTTGCTCCCTCCCCCCTCTCTTTTGCTCTTTCTCTCCCCTCTCTTTTGCTATCTCGCTCCCCTCTTTTGCTCTCTCTCCCCTCTTTTGCTCTCTTTTCCCCTCTCTTTTATTCTCTCCCCCATTTCTTTTGCTCTCTCTCTCCTTTCTCTTTTGCTCTCTCTCCCCCGTCTCTTTTGCTCTCCCTCTCCCCTCTCTTTTGCTCTCTCTCCCCCTCTCATTTGCTCTCTCTCCTCCCTCTCTTTTGGTCTCCCTCTCCCCCCTCTCTTTTGCTCTCCCTTCCCCCCTCTCTTTTGCTCTCCCTCTACCCTCTCTTTTGCTCTCTCTCCACTGTCTTTTTGCTCTCTCTCCCCCCTCTCATTTGCTATCCCTCCCCCTCTCTTTTGCTCTCCCTCTCCCCCCTCTCTTTTGCTCTCCCTTCCCCCCTCTCTTTTGCTCTCCCTCTCCCCTCTCTTTTGCTCTCCATTTCCCTTCTCTTTTGCTCTCCCTCTCCCCTCTCTTTTGCTCTCTCTTCTCCTCTCATTTGCTCTATCTCTGTCCCCTCTCATTTGCTCTATCTCCCCCCTCTCATTTGCTCTCTCTCCCCCCTCTCTTTTGCTTTCCCACTCCCCTCTCTTTTGCTCTCCTCCCTCTCTTTTGCGCTCTCTCCTCCCTCTCTTTTGCTGTCTCTCCCCCCTTTCTTTTGCTCTCTCTCCCCCTCTCTTTTTTACTCTCTCTCTCCCTCTCTTAGGCTCTCTCTCTCCCCCTCACTTTTGCTCTCCCTCTCCCCCTCTCTTTTGCTCTCCCTCTCCCCCTCTCTTTTGCTCTCCCTCTCCCCCTTTCTTTTGCTCTCTCTCCCCCTTCTCTTTTGCTCTCTCTATCCCCTCTCTTTTGCTCTCTCTCCCCTCTCTTTTGCTCTCTCTCCCCTCTCTTTTGCTCTCTCTCCCCTCTCTTTTGCTCTCTCTCCCCCTCTCTTTTTCTCTCTCTCCCCCTCTCTTTTGCTCTCTTCCCTCTTCTGTTTTGCTCTCTCCCCCCTCTATTTTGCTCTCTCTCCCCCTCTCTTTTGCTCTCTCCCCCCCTCTTGTTTGCTCTCTCTCCCCCACCCTCTTTTGTGCTCTCTCTCCCCCTTTTTGTTGCTCTCTCTTCCCCCTCTCTTTTGCTCTTCCTCTCACCCCTCTCTTTTGCTCTCTCTCCCCCTTTCTTTTGCTCTCCCTCTCCCCTCTCATTTGCTCTCTCTCCCCTCTCATTTGCTCTCTCTTCCCCTTCTCTTTTGCTCTCCCTCCCCCCCTCTTTTTTGCTCACTCTCCCCCTTCTCTTTTGCTTTCTCTCTCCCCTCTCTTTTGCTCTCTCGCTCCCCTCTCTTTTGCTCTCTCACTCCCATCTCTTTTGCTCTCTATCTCCCCTCTCTTTTGCTCTCTCTCCCCTCTCTTTTGCTCCCTCCCTCCCCTATCTTTTGTTCTCTCTCTCCCTTCTCTTTTGCTCTCTCTCCCATCTCTTTTGCTCTCTCTCTCCCCTCTCTTTTTCTGTCTTGCTCCTCTCTTTTGCTCTCTCTCCCCTTTCTTTTGCTCTCTCTCTCCCCCTCTTTTTCTATCACCCCCTCTCTTTTGCTCTCTCTCCCCCCTCTCTTTTTCTCTCCCTTCCCTCTCTGTTGCTCTCCCTCTCCTCCCTCTATTTTGCTCTCTCCCCTCTATTTTGCTCTCTATCTATTCCCTCTCTTTCACTCTCTCTCCCCTGTCCTTTTTTTTTTTTAAATTAGGGCACTCCCACTGCCTCCCCTTCCCTGCTGAGCCGTCCACCCGCAACCCGCCCACACCTCCCACCGGCACCAGCAGAATATCATTACAGACAGTGACACACACAGTGTCACCGTCTGTAACGATCAGGCATCTGGCCTCATATGGAGGAGCACCGATCGCGCTCCGGCTCCAAATGCGGCAGATGCCTGAAGCTTAGGGAGCTCCAGCTCTCAGCTATTATGTTACAGCTGAGAGTTGGTGCTCCTGAAGCTGTCTCGTCGCCACGAGGTGGCTGTGCACGCATCCAACATTCTTATGAGGATGCGTGCACAACTGCCGACAGCGACAGATGCTTACAAACACAATTATTATATAGATTACATCTCTGCTTTTTAATAAAATGTCATTAAAGGTGTATCTTTTAATAGTGTTGTGTTGTGTTAATAAGTGCTTTTACAGGTACCTTGTATATTAAAATAAAATAAAATATGGGATTTATGTGATTGTGACTTATAAATACATTGCGTCTAGCAGACTAATTAAAATTAATTAGTTATATATAACAACAATATAAAGGCTAATATGTGCTTATTTAAGTGATACTATAATCTAATCTATAATTATTCATTTAGGAACCTAGTCCAGGGTTGGTATGGTTATATTTTCACTGGTTGTAGTGGCATTTTCTTGTTGTTTCTGCTTTTTATATGAAACTTTAGACCACTCTGATCTTTGCAGGCGTATAGGGGCTGTTGCTTGTTGAGCTGTATCTGTGGCAGAGATCCCTAGGTACTTTAAAGAAGGAAGTTATGGAGGGTAAATATTGAAAGTAGTGCAGAAGGTGTCAATGTCCTCTATGGATCGTAGAATCACAGATTTACCATTTATTGTTGCTCTAAGATCAAAAGGAATGCCCCATCTATAGGAAATGTTCAGTTGTCAAAGATGTAAGGTCAAGAATCTGAGTTATCTTCTTTTCTGCAATGTCCTTGAAAAAAGATTGGCAAAAAACTGTATGGTCTGAGCTTCATAAATTATGTTTTCTTGCTTCCTTGCTGCTTGTAATATAGAGTCTTTGTCTTTAAAATGGGCAAATTTAATAATTACATCCCTAGAGGGTTCTCCAGATTTGGGTTTAGGCCTTAGTGCTCTATGAATGCGTTAGAGAGTGTTTGTGGAATACACCCTGTTCCAAATTATTATGCAAATTCTATTTCAGTGTCACAAAGATTTAACTTTTTTTTTCAGTTTAACTCATGGATGGCATTGTGTCTCAGGGTTGAAAACAATCTCGGACACCTGTGATAATTAGATTGCCAGGTGAGCCCAATTAAAGGAAAAACTACTAAAGGAGGGTGTTCCACATTATTAAGCAGAGCACCATTTTCAAGCAATATGGGGAAGAAAAAGGATCTCTCTGCTGCCGAAAAGAGTGAAATTGTTCAATGTCTTGGATGAGGTATGAAAACATTAGATATTTCACGAAAACTTAAGCATGATCATCATACTATTAAGAGATTTGTGGCTGATTCAGAGCACAGACGGGTTTGCAGATAAAGGCACATTGAGGAAGATTTCTGCCAGATTCATGCATCAGATCAAGAGAGCAGCTGCTAAAATACCATTACATAGCAGCAAACAGATATTTGAAGCAGCAGGTGCCTCTGGAGTCCCACAGACATCAAGGTGTAAAGTCCTCCAGAGTCTTGCAACTGTGCATAAACCTTCCATTCGGCCACAACTAACCAATGCTCACAGGCAGAAACGGCTGCATTGGGCAGAAAAATACATGAAGACATTTTTTCAAACAGTCCTGTTCACTGATGAGTGCCGTGCAACCCTGGATGGTCCAGATGGATGGAGTAGTGGATGGTTCATGGGCAGCCACCCTGTTCCAACAAGGCTGCAACGTCAGCAAGGCGGTGGTGGAGTCATGTTTTTGGCCGGAATCATGGGAAGAGAGCTGATCGGCCCCTTTAGGGTCCCCAAAGGTGTAAAGATGACCTCTGCAAAGTATGTGGATTTCCTGACTGACCACTTCCTTCCCTGGTACAGAAAGAAGAACTATGCTTTCCGTAATAAAATCATCTTCATGCATGACAATGCACCATCTCATGCTGCAAAGAATACCTCTGCATCAATGGCTGCTATGGGGATAAAAGGAGAGAAAGTCACGGTGTGGCCTCCATCCTCCCCTGACCTCAATCCTATTTAGAACCTTTGGAGCATCCTCAAGCAAAAGGTCTATGAGGGTGGGAGGCAGTTTACATCCAAACAGCAGCTCTGGGAGGCTATTCTGAAATCTTGTAAACAAATTCAAGCAGAAACTGTCCAAAAACTCACAAGTTCAATGGATGCAAGACTTGTGAATCTGCTATCAAATAAGGGGTCCTAAGTTAAAATGTAACGTGACCTGTTAAAATGTTTAAAAAGTTATAATGTTGTTCAAAGTTTGATTGAAATAGCTTTTGATTTCAGTAAATATGCTGCAAACACAACAAATGACAATTTTCAGTTCTTTACAACCTATAAAGTGTTTTGAAACTTACTGTGCGTAATAATTTGGAACAGTGCATTGCAAGTTTTTTATTTTGAAAAAAAATTACTGGTTATCATTAGGAGGTTTGTTCAATAAAATTTAAATTGAACTCTTAATAGTTGATAACATGAGACCTATGCTGACGGTTTACATCAATTATTTAGGTAAATGAGAAAGATATCATTGGCATAATAATTTGTAACAAGGTGTAGTTATCAGTGCCCGTTAGGGTATTAAAAAACTGAAGGAGATATTCTTCTAAATCTAATTTTAATATGTTTTCTGTGATTCCCCTTATTCTGAGGTTAAGGGGCATATTTATCAAGCTCCGAATGGAGCTTGATGCCCCGTGTTTCTGGTGAGCCTGCAGGCTCGCCAGAAACAGCAGTTATGAAGCAACGGTCACAAAGACCGCTGCTCCATAACCTGTCCGCCTGCCCAGAGCAGGTGGACAGACATTGCCGGAAATCAACCCGATCGAGTACGATCGGGTTGATTGACACCCCCCTGCTGGTGGCCCATTTTCCGCGAGTCTGCAGGGGGCGGCGTTGCACCAGCAGCTCTTGTGAGCTGCTGGTGCAATGCTGAATACGGCGAGCGTATTGCTCTCCGTATTCAGCGAGGTCTGGCAGACCTGATCCGCAGTGTCAGATTAGGTCTGCCAGACCTTTGATAACTAGATATTATAAAGTTCAGTCTCTGGTATTTATGTGCAACGGCACTGTTGAGAATGATATAATGTGCAAATCAAAGTGGGCAGTATTGTGTTCAGTATGCCCCTTTAATACACAAAGATGTCTGCTTAAATGTAACCGTGTTACAAAACAAAGTGTGCCAGAGATATTGACATTGACCATTGTGGCCCTTTTTCTTTTGTGAGTTTATAAGAGTCATTCACTTGAATATAGTTTTCAGTGTCGCTGCTTATAATAGGTAAAATGTGCAAATCAAAGTAGGCTGAATAATAACCAGTATGTTTTAAAAGGTGATAATCTCCTTTAATGCACAAAAAAAGAAAGCATCTTGTAGGCTCTTAACAGTGTCTCAGAAGCAAAAATGTATAAGAGTTACCTTTGCTGTCTAATACAGCCTGTTACCGCTATTGCTGTCGCCTCCGGTGTGTTACCAGATTTCTGTCCGTCTGAGAATCAGGCCCTCTTTTCCTTTCCTGTTAAGCATGATACCATTAATGTATCCTCCTGTGTCTGTCACCGTCTGTACACTGGCACCATGGCAAAGCAGGTCTTCTCCTCAACTGCAACTCCGCTCTTCTGCTAGGGAATGGGCGCGGGTGCATGGTGGGCCTTACTTGCACGGTCACTGTAGGTGCTTTACATGAGTCAAATCCGTTTAGTGTTGTGGCCTACCGAAGGCCTCGGCTTTGATTGCTGTGTACCTTCTGTGGATAGACTTGTAGTTTGTAGACCCTTCCAAGTAATTAAAGTTATTGGGATAGGTTCCTATTCATTTAGGCAATTGTAGGCATAGGTGAATAGCTTAGCTGCTTGCCGGAGGTTGGTCTGACTGGAGCTTCAGACACTTGCAGCTATGCTCGTTCTCAGCCGGCTCCGCCCCCGATGTTCACGTAGTTCAAAAAACCATCATGAGTTGTATTTTCTAACTAAATCGTGCACCTTGTTAAATCTTTTTACATCAATAAGTCCCCCACAAAGGGTTTAAATATATTGGTAATTCACTGTGTCCTGGAAGCAAGAATTAAACACATAGTTAAAGACATGGTAATTTGGCTTACTTTTGCAAAAAGTAGACATGTAACTTGTGTAGCACAAATATAGACGAGGCTGTAAAGCGGGGCTTGACAAATGTGATACAATGAAAAGAATATTAAAAAAAGCTTTCTTTAGCCTTTTTAGTACACCATGTGCATGTGGTAGAGACACTTTTAGAAAAAAAAGATTGACCATAATCAAAAAAATACAGCAAAATAAAATACTACTTTAATTAAATTCAAGAAAATAACACCATAAATAATATTAATAAATGAACCCCTTAAAGGATTACATTTAGTTGATTCAGGTTTACAATTGTGAATATGATTTTCCAGAAGCAATTTAGGCAAATTAATAATCTAAATGTAATATTATGTCAAACGTTTGTGCATCCTGTAATATGCTTTAAGACTATACAGAAAGTACATAGCTAACCTCACAAAGCAGACCGCTGCGCCCAGGTATCTGCCAGGAGTCTGAGCAAACCTCTCCTTACAGGACAGATGGTATGGTCAGCAAGGTGTTCCAACACCTCCCTCTCTTTTACCCATACCCCTATACGCACACATTTTCAACCTTCCTTCAGCATCGGTATATCTCCCTCAACTCTAAAACATACACTGCTCACATTTATCCTCAAAAAACCTTCTGTCTATCCAACCTCCCCATCCAACTACCAGCCTATTTTCCCACTCCCACTTGCCTCAAAACTTCTAGAAAAGCTGGAATATACATGTCTATCCAATTTCCTTACATTAAACTCCCTCCTTAAACCATTGCAATATGGATTTCGTCCCAACACTCCCCAGAGACAGCAATCGTTAAGGTTACTAACAATCTACTTACAGCAAAATTGAAAGGCCACTTCTCTCTGCCAATCCTTTTTGATCTGTTTGCAGCCTTCGATACTGTTGACCACCCTCTTTTGCTCCAATCCCTCCAATAATTCAGCATTTGTGACACAGCCCTCTTGTGGTTCTCTTCCTACCTTTCTAACCATATCTTTGGTGTAGCCTTCTCTGGTGCATCTTCTGCCCCTTTACCACTTTCTGTTGGGGCACTGCAAGGCTCTGTCCTTAGTCCCCTGCTCTTCTCAATATATAGCTCATCATTAGATTCCTTAATAAAGTCCCACGGGCTTCAATATCATTTGTATGCTGATGAAACTCAAATCTACCACTCTGCACCAAAGCGATCCCCTACCTTGCTAACTCGTGTCACTAACTGTCTCTCATATCTTATCTTGGAATGTCCTCTCACTACCTTAACCTAAATCTCTCCCAAACTGAACTCCTTATTTTACCCCTTTTTCCAAATCTCCACCCCACATTTTTCTACAACTGTCAATAATTCCATCATTACCCCAACCCTGCATGCCGGATGTCTTGGGGTCACACTACTCAAATCTTTCTTTCACTCCTCACAATCAGTCTTTGGCCAATTCCTGCCGCTTCCACCTTAAAAATATTTGACATTTCCTTTAACAAGACACAATTATGATTTTAATCCACTCTCTCATATTTTTCTGCATTGACTACTGCAACTTGATTCTCTCTGGTCTCACTATCGGCCATCTAGCTCCTTTATAATCCATAATGAATGTCTCTGCCAGGCTCATCTTCCTTACATTTCGCTCTTCATCTACTCTACCTCTCTGCCAATTGCTTCCTATAGCTTCGAGAATTAAACACAAGATTCTGACATACAAGGCCCTTAATAGCACTGCTCCATCCTATATCTCAGACCTTGTCTCCAAATATTCTCCATCCCATCCCCTTCACTTTGCTTATAACCTCCTCCTCTCTTGTTACCTCCTCACATTCCAATCTACAGGACTTCTCCAGACTTTCCCCTATTTTGTCTACCTCCCTCCACAAGACTCTCCACTAGTTTTAAAAAAGTGCTCCTTAAAGACTTTGTTGTTCAGGTATGCATACAACATACACTAACCTTTTCTAACCTCCTCCTTTGTTATCCACTTGAACCCTATAAGAATGTAAGCCTATGAGATCAACTGTTTGTAGATCACCTTCATGAGAGCTGACTACAACAGTGCATCTCTTGGCAGGGCCCTCTACCTCCTTATAACATGCGCTACAGAATCTGTTGCCACTCTACAAATAACTGATGAATAATAACATAAAGAGCAAAAGAGCACATCACACACCAAAAACCAGGAGAGTGCCACAGCTCCACTGTACCTCAGCAGTCACAAATATTTGGTCTTGTTAGGAATTTGTTTTTATATTGTCATTATTTCTCAAAGGCTTTTTTTTTTTTTTTTTGTATATTCATATATACTTCCTGTACATCTTTGCATTCTTAACGGACATACAGTCCTCTATCTCAAGGCTTAGTTGGGAATTTTATTGCCTGTTACTTACCTCATTCCTGATTGAGGTCGGATTGTGTGAGTGTATATTTGCTACATTTGAATAAATTACTATTTTGTTATACAGTATCAGACTATGTGATCTTGTGTTTTTTTTTTATTAAATATACGTCACTTTGGGATCATCCGCCTGCACAAAGGAACTCCATCCGGACAGTAACAACTGGCTGATGAAAGGTGGTGTCTTTTTCCTCTCCTAAAGCATTTGTCTTACCTCATGAGATTGAGGTATAATCTGGTAATCTTACAGCTATATCTTTTTATTTGGATATATCTGCACTTGGAATTAAAGTGAAGATGGATCTTATCCCTATTCGCATCACTGGAACTACCATACAAGTTACTCTAATAGAGATTATACCTTCTGTGCACTTTTTTTCATTCTAGATTTCTCTTTATTGTACTATAATTTACAGTGTAAAGGGTACACTGCATCTTTTGACAAGCAACATGAGTTTCTTTTTTATGAGTATATGTATGTATTTATCTTTGTATTATCTTTGTAACAATTTTATATAAGCTTGTGTATAAGTTTTGGACAAGTGTTGTATATTTTGCATTTAGATATAAACGTCACACAATATATCTTTTGGGCTAAAAAGACCCGCAATACTACATTGGTGCCTTGCTTGCAGTCTATTAGCGCTGGTGTTTTCTTTCTTTAATTTATGTTTATATGTGTACAAATGTTTATAAGTATTTATGTGTTTTACTGTATATTCACTGTACATATTTAACATTCCAATGTTCTTCACTTACAGGATAATGTCCTTTCTATTGTAAATACATATTGCTATACAGGGAGTGCAGAATTATTAGGCAAATGAGTATTTTGACCACATCATCCTCTTTATGCATGTTGTCTTACTCCAAGCTGTATAGGCTCGAAAGCCTACTACCAATTAAGCATATTAGGTGATGTGCATCTCTGTAATGAGAAGGGGTGTGGTCTAATGACATCAACACCCTATATCAGGTGTGCATAATTATTAGGCAACTTCCTTTCCTTTGGCAAAATGGGTCAAAAGAAGGACTTGACAGACTCAGAAAAGTCAAAAATAGTGAGATATCTTGCAGAGGGATGCAGCACTCTTAAAATTGCAAAGCTTCTGAAGCGTGATCATCGAACAATCAAGCATTTCATTCAAAATAGTCAACAGGGTCGCAAGAAGCGTGTGGAAAAACCAAGGCGCAAAATAACTGCCCATGAACTAAGAAAAGTCAAGCGTGCAGCTGCCAAGATGCCACTTGCCACCAGTTTGGCCATATTTCAGAGCTGCAACATCACTGGAGTGCCCAAAAGCACAAGGTGTGCAATACTCAGAGACATGGCCAAGGTAAGAAAGGCTGAAAGACGACCACCACTGAACAAGACACACAAGCTGAAACGTCATGACTGGGCCAAGAAATATCTCAAGACTGATTTTTCTAAGGTTTTATGGACTGATGAAATGAGAGTGAGTCTTGATGGGCCAGATGGATGGGCCCGTGGCTGGATTTGTAAAGGGCAGAGAGCTCCAGTCCGACTCAGACTCCAGCAAGGTGGAGGTGGAGTACTGGTTTGGGCTGGTATCATCAAAGATGAGCTTGTGGGGCCTTTTCGGGTTGAGGATGGAGTCAAGCTCAACTCCCAGTCCTACTGCCAGTTTCTGGAAGACACCTTCTTCAAGCAGTGGTACAGGAAGAAGTCTGCATCCTTCAAGAAAAACATGATTTTCATGCAGGACAATGCTCCATCACACGCGTCCAAGTACTCCACAGCGTGGCTGGCAAGAAGGGGTATAAAAGAAGAAAATCTAATGACATGGCCTCCTTGTACACCTGATCTGAACCCCATTGAGAACCTGTGGTCCATTAACAAATGTGAGATTTACAAGGAGGGAAAACAGTACACCTCTCTGAACAGTGTCTGGGAGGCTGTGGTTGCTGCTGCACACAATGTTGATGGTGAACAGATCAAAACACTGACAGAATCCATGGATGGCAGGCTTTTGAGTGTCCTTGCAAAGAAAGGTGGCTATATTGGTCACTGATTTGTTTTTGTTTTGTTTTTGAATGTCAGAAATGTATATTTGTGAATGTTGAGATGTTATATTGGTTTCACTGGTAAAAATAAATAATTGAAATGGGTATATATTTGTTTTTTGTTAAGTTGCCTAATAATTATGCACAGTAATAGTCACCTGCACACACAGATATCCCCCTAAAATAGCTATAACTAAAAACAAACTAAAAACTACTTCCAAAACTATTCAGCTTTGATATTAATGAGTTTTTTGGGTTCATTGAGAACATGGTTGTTGTTCAATAATAAAATTAATCCTCAAATATACAACTTGCCTAATAATTCTGCACTCCCTGTATATATTTATGTATACCTTTACCTGTATATCTATTCCTATAGATATTTAAGTATAGATATGTATTTTACACGATCAGTATTAGATTTATAGAAATATGTATTTAATAATAAAAAGTACATTATTTTTTATGTGAAGAACATAGAAATGTAAAACGTGTTTTGCGCACAGTGTTTCACAATTTTTATTTTAGCGCACATAAAAACTGAGAAATCTTAAGACGTGTTTTTGAAATATTATTTATAAAATATTTAAAAAAATAATACAAATTATTCAAAATTATTCAAAATACAGTAACAATATAGATATATTCTATAGATTACTTAGAATATTTTACAGTATGTCTACTAATTCGTAATAATTTTGTCCTTATTAGTCAATAAGAGTGAAGACTTGATGTAGATGTAGGCGTTCTGTGGGTGTTAGCTGGGCTTTACAAGGGGACTAATCTGAATTTTAATTGGGATACATCACCAGTAGTACGATATATTCCTAGGGTGAGTTTTCAGTGGCAAGATTTTCCAGTTTGAGGCAGGTAGTGTAGGTTTAGTTACAGTAAAGTTAATTATGTATTATTTGAAGTGTTACTACTTAAAAAAGTAGGTTTGTTTTTAGTGAACGCACTTCAATTACTACCCCCCCCCACCCCTCTGATAGTGCCAACAAGTCACGATGCTGGCGGACTTTTGCTGAAGGCGCAGTGCCTGTTATTTCCTATGGGAGACACATCGCCACTCTTTGGCACTTCCCGGTTCAGCCCTCATTTTAGAATATATTGATTGTCTGTTGATATATCGAGGCCACAGAGCATTGCTGAAGCAGCACAAGATTCCCCATGCAGACTGTTGCTGCATGGACCCAGTCCAGTAAGAGAATCAGGGATAGGCACGAGCCAAGGCTGTGGCGGACATTTTCTAAAGTAAAGACCTTTAGTGAAGGACACCAAGGTACATTTACAATTAAAACTATTATTTTATAGTGCTAAATTTTATTATACAGATGCAGAAGATACACATCCAGTATTTCACTCAGGCTTTATTTATTACATAACTTATCACCCAATATTGCTAGCAGTCTCTTGACAAGCCACTAATTTTATTCACACTACATATTTTCCCTTTCCTATTATTTAATCAGAAAGAAAAGATATACTAAGGTTATGAATCACAACTTTACTATATCTTTTCTTTCTATTTGAATACTACTTATAATAAACCTCAGGTGCTGGTTAAAGTGCTTTACCTTTGCATATAAAGCTCCAGGGACACAAGTGGCAGCTTGCTTCTTGAATCATCCCTCTCTCTCTATCTCACTCAGAGTAATTTTCTGGTACTAAACGGCATTATGTGGGAGTGGCCACAACCCTGCAAAATGTGGTGCCGCGTGTGTTAAGGAGGAGTCAGGACCAGTATTCATCTATCTTACTCCTCCCTCCCCACAGCAAAATGGGTGGCGGACACTGCAAGGGCCAGTCACGGACACCAGTGTCCGTGTACGTACACCTTGCCTATCCCTGAAGAGAATACACTGTCACCCTCTCAGATTAAAGGGCCATTACACACTCATTTTTTCTTTGCATAAATGTTTTGTAGATGATCTATTTATAAAGCCCATAAAGTTTGTTTTTTTAAAAAAATGTATAATTTTGCTTATTTTTAAATAACATTGCTCTGATTTTCAGACTCCTAACCAAGCCCCAAAGTTTTATTTGAATACCGTCAGCTACCTTCTCCAGCTTGCTCCTGTTTGTGTAAAGGGTCTTTTCATATTTTCATAAAAGAAGGGGGAGGCAGGAGTGTCTTATTTCCCACTTGCAGTGGGCTTTCCAACTACCTTTTCAACAGAGCTAAACTGAAAGCTTCTAAGTATGTTTTTAAACCATTTTATACTGGATTTTTATATCAGTATCTGTGCATCTTATTCTTTATAGTAGTGTCTATTAAATGCAGTTATATGAAAATGAGTGTATACTGTCCCTTTAAAGCCCTCAAAAAATTATTAAGAAAAATAACTGCAATATACATTCCTTATTTATTTTGTCAGCATTTGCTGCAAAATACCTCTGTAAATGGTGCTTTTTCCCTTCCACTAGGGTGCTTCCATTATACTTAAGATGGTGAAATGCATGTGATCCTGTACCCGACTAATGAACAGAAGTTCATTTAAATATGTCTATAATTAGAAACACAGAAGAGACAAACATGAAGAACTCCAGGCTTTTCAATGGGTGTGTCATTGAACTGTCCTGGACTTGTGCATTGTGCTAATTATGACAGTTACAACATTTCTTTTGTATTCAGATCTTTTACAATGCAGTTCTCAATAGCTGATATATACTTTGCATTTAATATCCCTTACAGGGACAGTAAACACATTAGGATTGCAATATAAAATGTGCTTTGTTATGATGTCTTTATTTTAGCCCCTTTTCAAATAATTGTGAGCTTTCTAATTCTTAGAACTGGTAATGCAAACTGAAGAATTCTCAAAGCTTACCCAGCAACATATCTGTATCTAAGTAAAGGCCACTGAGCCCAAATTTTTTCTTTCAGAATTCAGATAGAGCATTCAAGTTTAAGCAACTTTCTAATTTACTCCTACTATCATTTTTTCTTCATTCTTTTGCTATCTTTATTTGAAAAATAAGGCATCTAAGCTAAGGAGTCAGACAATTTTTGGTTTAGGACACTGGACAGCACTTCTTTATTAGTGGGTGACTTTATCCACCAATCAGCAAGAACAACACAGGTTGTTTACCAAAAATGGTTCAGTGTCCCTTTAACAGATAACAAACTGGCAAACAATGCGGGTTTTACTAACATAATGACCATCACTATCATTGTCTACTCAATAACAAGTCCAGATTGTGTCCTTCAAAGAAGGCAAATGGTTGGTGGAGTTTGGCTATTAAAAACAATTACAGTAAACAAGTTGCTTTTTTAATGTTTATGTGTAGTGTGATAGGAGCGCCTAAAGGTGGATTCCTGCTGCTAAAAAAAGTTCTTCCCTCAAAGAGAACTAAATGGTGGATAAGAAGAAAAAATGGGGTTTATTTAGCAGCGCTAAAAAAAGCTAGGAAATGATGATACCAATCTAATTTATGTTTTATACAATCTATTTTATTTAAAAATTCTTATAACACATAAAAACAACAGCAAATGCTTATCCTAATTAATAAAGGGACGTCTCCCTTATACAACACTTATAAATACAGACTAGAACCATATAATCCTAGAATTCCAGGTATAAAGGAATTAATTCTATAGATAACATATGGCAAGCAACAAATTTCTAAGATAAATGGTGAATTGAATATTTAAAAGGCACAAATGTATCAGTCCTAACAGCTTTACAGTTCTTCAGTAACAAATACAGTTATAAAGTTACACAGTTACTTTCCTTGGACATATAATTGGCTCAGGCGTGCTGGATAGTTAAAAAGGCAAAAAACAGCCAATATTCTGATTTAGGTGCCAAAGCAATCGTGGTTAATGGAAATGGTTAATTTAACAGATGAATACCTTGATGTCTTTAAAGTTCAGTTTGCGTGTTTTAAAAAACGTAGTGCAAATTAATGTAGAGGTACCTTAATCTGTCCTGGTTGCAACCGCTGATATTTTTCACTGTGAGGGATTCACAGACTGTTTGTTCCTGGTGCTTCTGATAAGTCACCTGACCTTCTCTTTGATTCAGAGGTCAGGGGTGATGTTCCGTTCTGGTGATGTAGTTATCCTTTTTTTTGTTTTCCTTTCTTCTTATAGCCCAAATATTGTTTTCATCTGGGTTCCCTCAGACTTCTTAAGGTTTGAAGAAATCTTTGGTCAGTGTTTAGCAGTAACACCGTATTCCCTGAAGTTACCAAAGATAGATTTTAACTTCTCCTGACCCTGCAAGTTAAAATCTACCTTTGGTAACTTCAGGGAATACGGTGTTACTGCTAAACACTGACCAAAGATTTCTTCAAACCTTAATAACTCTGAGGGAACCCAGATGAAAACAATATTTGGGCTATAAGAAGAAAGGAAAACAAAAAAAAGGATAACTACATCACCAGGACGGAACATCACCCCTGACCTCTGAATCAAAGAGAAGGTCAGGTGACTTATCAGAAGCACCAGGAACAAACAGTCTGTGAATCCCTCACAGTGAAAAATATCAGCGGTTGCAACCAGGACAGATTAAGGTACCTCTACACTAATTTGCTCTATGTTTTTTAAAACACGCAAACTGAACTTTAAAGACATCAAGGTATTCATCTGTTAAATTAACCCTTTCCATTAACCACGATTGCTTTGGCACCTAAATCAGAATATTGGCTGTTTTTTGCCTTTTTAACTATCCAGCACACCTGAGCCAATTATATGTCCAAGGAAAGTAACTGTGTAACTTTATAACTGTATTTGTTACTGAAGAACTGTAAAGCTGTTAGGACTGATACATTTGTGCCTTTTAAATATTCAATTCACCATTTATCTTAGAAATTTGTTGCTTGCCATATGTTATCTATAGAATTAATTCCTTTATACCTGGAATTCTAGGATTATATGGTTCTAGTCTGTTTTTATAAGTGTTGTATAAGGGAGACGTCCCTTTATTAATTAGGAAAAACATTTGCTGTTGTTTTTATGTGTTATAAGAATTTTTAAATAAAATAGATTGTATAAAACATAAATTAGATTGGTATCATCATTTCCTAGCTTTTTTTAGCGCTGCTAAATAAACCCAATTTTTTGCTTTTTTAATGTTTGAAATGATCTAATATGTTAGTGTACAGCAAGACAATATAAATATCTTTATATAATTCCAAGGTGTTTAGTGTCCCCTTAAGGGCAAACAGGGTATCTGAGGACAGTGTGTTGTGAGAGCTAAGAAAACATATTTCTAAATTAGTCATCCAGCCTGAGGATCATTACCATTTAATTGACTTAAAGGTATTAACTTGACAAGTGTCATCATACATAATGAATAATTGCACAACTGCACAGTGGTAAAGGAACTTACTGAACACATTTTGTTGTTATCATTAAAAGCATTGTGTAGGGTATATGTTTTGTTATAAAGGGTTTAATATTCTGCATTCTCAGGACATTTTAAAATCAGAATGAAAATAGTGCTTTGTTTTGACAATATATTGTAATATTGTTATAAAACTGTTAGATCGCAGTTGAGATGCAAAAAGGAGCAGTTATTACACAAAAAATACACAACAGCTATTTTTTCATACCAGCTTTGTATATGACAATTGCTTTGTCTCCCTAACAGGCCAGATTTTCAGGATTACCCTGTATGAGAGCAGGTAAAATAACCATCGGCCAGATTACGAGCAGTTTTTTCTCACCGCTCACTTACCTGCAGCGCTGGTATTACGGATTTTATAAACCCAGCGTTAAAAGACAAGAAGCTCCATACCGCACTCCAATAGCGGTGAGCTGGTTGTACGTGTTTGTGCACAATTTCCCCATAGACATCAAAGACATCAAAGGGGAGAGCCGGCGGAGAAAAAGTCTAACACCTGCAAAAAAGCAGCGTAAATCTCAGTAACGCAGCCCCATTGATTACTATGGGGAAAAAATGTATACATTTAACACCCTAAAATGAGCCCCGAGTCTAGACACCCCTAATCTTACACTTATTAACCTCTAATCTGCCGACCCCGACATCGCCGACACCTACATTATTCTTATTAACCCCTAATCTGCCGCTCCGGACATTGCTGCCACCTACATTATTATTATCCCCTAATCTGCTGCCTCCAATATCGCCGACACCTACATTATATTTATTAACCCCTAATATGCCGCCCCCAATGTCGCCGCAACCTACCTACATTTATTAACCCCTAATCTGCCGCCCGCAACGTCGCCGCCTTTATATTAAATGTATTAACCCCTAAACCTAAGTCTAACCCAAACACCCCCTAACTTAAATATAATTTAAATAAATCTAAATAAAGTTACTATCATTAACTACATTATTCCTATTTAAAACTAAATACTTACCTATAAAATAAACCCTAAGCTAGCTACAATATAACTTATAGTTACATTGTATCTAGCTTAGGGTTTATTTTTATTTTACAAGCAAGTTTGTATTTATTTTAACTAGGTAGAATAGTTATTTAGTTATTAAATAGATATTAACTATTTAATAACTACCTAGCTAAAATAAATACAAATTTACCTGTAAAATAAAACCTAACCTAAGTTACAATAACACCTAACACTGCACTACAATTAAATAAATTACCTACATTAAATACAATTAAATAAATTAAATTAAATCAGCTAAATCACAACCCCCCCCACTAATATACAGAAAATAAAAAACAAATTACAGATCTTTAAACTAATTACACCTAATCTAATAGCCCTATCAAAATAAAAAAAGCCCCCCCCAAAATAAAAAAAAAACCCTAGCCTAAACTAAACTACAATAGTCTTTAAAAGGGCCTTTTGCTGTAAAAAAAATACAAACACCCCCCCCCAACAATAAAACCCACCACCCACACAAACAACCCCCCAAATAAAATACTAACTAAAAAAAAACTAAGCTCCCCATTGCCCTTAAAAGGGTATTTGGGTGGGCATTGCCCTTAAAAGGGCATTTAGCTCTATTGCAGGCCCAAAGCCCTAACCTAAAAATAAAACCCACCCAATACGCCCTTAAGAAAATCCTAACACTAACCCCCGAAGATTCACTTACTGGGAGAAGTCTTCATCCAAGCAGCAAGATGTCCTCAACAACGCCGGCAGAAGTGATCCTCCAGACGGGCAGAAGTGGTCCTCCAGATAGGCAGAAGTCTTCATCCAGACGGCATATTCTATCTTCATCCTTCCGGCGCGGAGCGGGTACATCTTCAAGACATCGACGTGTAGCATCCTCTTCAAACGACAGCTTCTTTGTAATGAATATCTCTTTAAGTGACATCATCCAAGATGGCGTCCCTTAGATTCCAATTGGCTTAAAACTCCTATTGACTGATTAGATCAGCCAATAGGATTGAACTTCAATCCTATTGGCTGATCAAATCAGCCAATAGGATTGAGCTCACATTCTATTGGCTGTTCCAATCAGCCAATGGAATGTGAGCTCAATCCTATTGGCTGATCCAATCAGCCAATAGGATTTTTTCTACCTTAATTCTGATTGGCTGATAGAATTCTATCAGCCAATCAGAATCTAAGGGATGCCATCTTGGATGACGTCACTTAAAGAGATTATTAATTACGAAGAAGCCGTCATTTGTAGAGGATGCTCCACGTCAGATGTCTTGCAGATGGACCCGCTCCGCGCCAGAAGGATGAAGATAGAAGATGCCGTCTGGATGAAGACTTCTGCCCGTCTGGAGGACCACTTCTGCCCATCTGGAGTACCACATCTGCTGGCTTCATTTAGGACATCTTGCCGCTTGGATGTAGACTTCTCCCGGTAAGTGAATCCTCGGGGGTTAGTGTTAGGATTTTTTAAGGGTGTATTGGGTGGGTTTTATTTTTAGGTTAGGGCTTTGGGCCTGCAATAGAGCTAAATGCCCTTTTAAGGGCAATGCCCATCCAAATACCCTTTTCAGGGCAATGGGGAGCTTAGTTTTTTTTAGTTAGTATTTTATTTGGGGGTTGGCTGTGTGGGTGGTGGATTTTACTGTTGGGTGGGTGTTTGTATTTTTGTTACAGGTAAAAGAGCTGATTTCTTTTGGGCAATGCCCCGCAAAAAGCCCTTTTAAGGGCTATTGGTAGTTTAGTCTAGGTTTTTTTTTATTTTTATAATTTTTATTTTATTTTGATAGGGCTATTAGATTAGGTGTAATTATTTTAAAGATCTGTAATTTGTTTTTTTTTTCTGTAATTTAGTGTTTTTTTTGTGATTTAGCTAATTTAATTTATTTAATTGTATTTAATGTAGGTAATTTATTTAATTGTAGTGTAGTGTTAGGTGTTTTTGTAACTTAGGTTAGGTTTTATTTTACAGGTAAATTTGTATTTATTTTAGCTTGGTAGTTATTAAATAGTTAATAACTATTTAATAACTATTCTACCTAGTTAAAATAAATATAAACTTGCCTGTAAAATAAAAATAAACCCTAAGATAGCTACAATGTAACTATTAGTTATATTGTAGCTAGCTTAGGGTTTATTTTACAGGTAAGTATTTAGTTTTAAATAGGAATAATTTAGTTAATGATAGTAATTTTATTTAGATTTATTTAAATTATATTTAAGTTAGGGGGTGTTAGGGATAGACTTAGGTTTAGGGGTTAATACATTTAATATAGTGGCGGCGACGTTGGGGCAGCAGATTAGGGGTTAATAAATGTAGGTAGATGGCGGCAATGTTGGGGGCAGCAGATTAGGGGTTAATAAATATAATGTAGGTTGCGGCGATGTCTGGAGTAGAAGATTAGGGGTTATTAAGTATAATGTAGGTGGCATTGATGTTAGGGGCAGCAGATTAGGGGTTAATAATATTTAAGTAGTGTTTGCAAGGCGGGAGTGCGGCGGTTTAGGGGTTCATATGTTTATTATAGTGTTGGCGATGTCTGGAGTGGCAGATTAGGGGTTAAAAATTTTATTATAGTGTTTGCGATGCGGGAGGGCCTCGGTGTAGGGGTTAATAGGTAGTTTATGGGTGTTAGTGTTCTTTTTAGCACTTTAGTTATGAGTTTTATGCTACGGCATTGTAGTTTAAAACTTATAACTACTGACTTTAGAATGCGTTACGGATCTTGTCGGTAGGGGCTGTACCGCTCACTTTTTGGCCTCCCAGGACAGACTTGTAATACCGGCGCGATGGAAGTCCCATAGAAAAAAGGGTTTACAAAGTTTACCTAAGTCAGTTTGCGGTAAGGCCAAAAAAGTGTGCGGTGCCCCTAAACCTGCAAGACTCGTAATACCAGCGGTAGTGAAAAAGCAGCGTAAGGACCTGTTAGCGCTTCTTTTTCAGCTTACCGCAAAACTCGTAATCTAGCCGCATGTTTACTATTCAGCTGATTATTTTACCTGTGCTTCAGTTCACATATCCTCAAAATGTGGCCTGTTAAGAAGGTCTGAGGACAGGTTTGAAAATCAATGCTTTAGACAGCTTACTATTTGAGTTTCACTGTATACAAGTACGGAAATTTATTATATATAGACACCATTGTTATTTTAATATATTAAGGAATCTTCTGATCTCTAGATCATTTTCTGCCCTAATAAACCTTTCAGGTTCACAGGGGATATGACGTGCAGAGGATCCAATTCTGACGATCCTTTTCTGACGGCCAATTTGTCTGTTTGGAAACCAAAAACTGCTGCAACAAATTCTACTTATTGTCACAAATAAGATCATTACAGTAGCAAGTATAACAAACTTTATATTGGTTGGACTTTTCCTGTATGAATTATTTCCATCAAGTGTATATCTATTTCATGACTTATCTTTGATTTTGTATGCTGTATGGATTTTTTATGAGATTTGTAATAGATGCTTATTATTTGTGTTTTTACTGTTAAAATTTATGAAGTAAAACAATTGCATTTTTATTGAGTCTGTTTTTCCCCTTTTTTCAGTCACACTTATAACTAGTGATGTCCACAACTGTTCGCCCGCGAACGGTTCACAGCGAACATAGTTTGTTCGCGTTCGCGTTTGTGGGCGAACACATGGCGATGTTCGATCCGCCCCTATGTGTCATCATTGTGGAAACTTTGACCCTTTATTTCACAGTCGCCTGACACATTAGAGCCAATCAACATCAGACACTCCCTCACAGACACTCCCAGCTACTCGGAATCCGCCATTTTAGACTCATAACGACCTTGCTTTTTTAATGAGAGGACGTGTTGTGTTTTTGCTCCTGACATTAATAGGAAAAACATAGCTAGGCTAGTGTATTTACAGTCCAGAAGGACTCCACTCATCTCTGCTGCAAGCACAGCACCCCAAAAAGCCTTTTTTAGGGCTATATTTCGTGCCGTTTTTTTTTTATTAGCATTTGCCTGGCTTTCAGCTGTGTGTTTAAGGCTCACAGCATATGCTGTGACTACTGCCACCACTGATATCTCCCTAACAACATTAGTTTAAATTTAACTAACTCAAAAATATAATTATTTTTCTAGTGTAATTTTTTTTCATTTTCTATTAGGCCAGTGTCACACAGCATATACTCTGGTTCATTGCTCTGTGCCAGCCAGCAGCCACCAGTGTTAATATCCATTTATAACATTATTTTAAATTAAAAAAAAATAAAAAAATATTTTGCTAGTGTAATCTAATTACATTTACTATCATGGCTGTGTCTGTCAGGCTCACTCAGCATTAATATACCTCTTTTTTTTCAGTCTTTTGGTTAATTGGTCTGTGCCAGGCAGCCACCCAGCACTCATATCTATTTTTCTTTCACCTTAATTTTAATATATAAAAAAAAAAAAAAGTTTAAATTTGTTTGCTAGTGTAATCTAATATAATTTTCTATCCGGCCTGTGTGTTTTGCTGACTTAGAGAGCCTAATGTGTTTACTTGCTGCCCTCCCTAGTCTATGAGCCACGACTCATATGTGTTTAACCTTTTTTTAATTTCCCCCCCCCCAAAAAAATAATTTCAATCATTTTTCTAGTGTAATCTAATAGTATTTTCTATCAGGCGTGTGTGTATCCGACATACAGAGCCTACTGTTTTTAATAGCTGCCCTTCCAAGGCTATCAGCCACGACTCATATGTATGTGCTTAACCTTTTTCTTAAAATTTCCAAAAAAAAGTCTTTAAATCATTATGCTAGTGTAATCTAATTGTATTTTCTATCAGGCCTGTGTCTAACTGTCTATCTGACTTACACAGCATACTGTTGTTATAATTGCTGCCCTGCGTAGCAGCCAGCCAGTGCGACCACTCATATGTGCATTGCACTTCTTAACATAATTTTAATATTAAAATCTAAAATTTTCAAATATTTTACTAGTGTAATGTAACTTAATTTTCTATCAGTCCTGTGTTTTTGTCACTTACACAGCATACTGTGTTAAATTGCTGCCCTACCTACCATCCACGACTCATATCTGAGTGGCCCAAGTAGCCAATTAGTGGCACCAATCACAATTCTTGTAACAGTAATAATAAAAAAAAAAATATCATCATTTTTTGGACTGCAAATATTCAGTCTCCTAGTTCCATTGAATTTCATTTACCTCCTGCCTGCCACTGCCAGCCTTTTGTGCCAGGCTGTCTAGCCAACTATTTACACCAATCATAATTGTTGTCACAGTCAGACAGTATAGTTATTAATTTAAATAAAAAAATTTTTTAGTGTTGATCTTAATCCTCAGTTTGCTCGTGCCTTTGAATTGCACTTTTCTACAGCCTTCCAAGCCTGTGTGCCAGGCCTACTTAAAAAATATTTACACCAATCATATTTGTTGTGACAGTATTCTAATAATTAAAAATTAAAATTTTTGGTAATAGTTGCTGTGATTTGAATCCTCAGTTTGCTGGTGCCATTAAATAGTACTTTCCTCCTGCCTTGCAGCCTGCTGTGAGCCAGGCCCACCTAGCCAATTGTTGTCAGCAATCATATTTCTGTTAACAGTATTGCAAAAATTGTCAATCATCACTGTTTAGACTGTCAGTAATCAGTCTCCTAGTGTCCTTGAATTGCAGCTACCTCCTGCCTGCCATCCTTTTGTGCCAGGCCGTCTTGCCAACTATTTACACCAATCCTAATTTTTTTTGTCACAGTATAGTTACTAATTAAAATTAAAAAAATCTTGATTGTTGATGATCTTAATCCTCAGTTTGCTCGTGCCTTTGAATTGCACTTTTCTACAGCCTTCCAAGCCTGTGTGCCAGGCCTACTTAAAAAATATTTACACCAATCATATTTGTTGTGACAGTATTATAATAATTAAAAATTAAATTTTTTGGTAATAGTTGCTGTGATTTGAATCCTCAGTTTGCTGGTGCCATTGAATAGCACTTTCCTCCTGCCTTGCAGCCTGCTGTGAGCCAGGCCCACCTAGCCAATTGTTGTCAGCAATCATATTTCTGTTAACAGTATTGCAAAAATTGTCAATCATCACTGTTTAGACTGTCAGTAATCAGTCTCCTAGTTTCCTTGAATTGCATCTACCTCCTGCCTGCCATCCTTTTGTGCCAGGCCGTCTTGCCAACTATTTACACCAATCCTAATTTTTTGTCACAGTATAGTTACTAATTACAATTAAAAAAATCTTTATTGTTGATGATCTTAATCCTCAGTTTGCTCGTGCCTTTGAATTGCACTTTTCTACAGCCTTCCAAGCCTGTGTGCCAGGCCTACTTAAAAAATATTTACACCAATCATATTTGTTGTGACAGTATTCTAATAATTAAAAATTAAAATTTTTGGTAATAGTTGCTGTGATTTGAATCCTCAGTTTGCTGGTGCCATTGAATAGCACTTTCCTCCTGCCTTGCAGCCTGCTGTGAGCCAGGCCCACCTAGCCAATTGTTGTCAGCAAATCATGATAGACCTGCCACCATTTGGTGTTGTAACAGGTATGAAAATGCAAAGAACAGTACTACTTAACACAACCTACTTACCATGGGTCCCAGAGCATATTTTTGGTTGTTATATTTTGTAAGGGTAATCATGCAGGCCATATAGACCTCCACTGATAGGGTGAGTATGAGTAACAGCTATTAAAATGTGAAGGACATTACTAATTAACACAACATAGTTACCATGGGTCGCAGACCAAGAGCAGATGTCTTATTATTATATTTTGTATGGGTAATCATCCAGGCCGTATAGACCTCATCAAATAGGAGGAGTTACAGAGATTAAAGTGCTAAGAATGGTAGTACTTAAAACACAACCTCGTTAAAATAGGTAGCAGACCACATGTCTTATTATTATAATTTTTCAGGGTAATCTGGCAGGCCATATAGAACTCCCCCGATAGGGGGGGGGGGGGGGACAGGGATTAAAGTGCTAAGAAAAGTACTAATTAACACAAGCTAGTTGGGTCCAAGAATGCATGTTTGATTATTAGAATTTATTAGGGTAATTATATATCTAACAAATCTATCTATTTCTCTTCTATCGATTCTATCTAACTATCAATCTATGTATATCTATCTATCCTATCTATCACTATCAATCTATCTTCTGTCCGGGATGTTTTGAGACAGCCACTTTGGGAATGTTAGTTGATTTAGACCCATTATGGCTTAAAAGCAGACTCTGCATCAACTATGTAATTTTCCATGGGAGTTTTGCCAGGGATCCCCCTCCAGCATGCAACAGTCCAGGTGTTAGTACCCTTGAAAAAATTTTTCCATCACTATTGTGGCCAGAAAGAGTCCTTGTAGGTTTTAAAGTTCGCCTGAACAATACCGGAAGTTCGAGTCCGCCGTTCGCGAACCGAAAATTTTAGGTTCGCGACATCACTACTTATAACCTGTTTTAGTTGTGCACAAACAAGAGATTTATTTAAATTTTCCTAATAAACCGAACCACGACTTACGTTGTGCAAAAACGCTTGTGCAAGAAACACTTTATTGCGGGACCCACCAAACCTATACCTCTTGAACTCTCTTTCTGTTCCTTACCCTAAATTTGCTGGTCCTTACCTCCAATTGTCCTTAATACACCAGACATATGCCTCACCCTGCTACGACCTCCACCATCAACTATTGACAATAATCAGACCGTCCTCCAATGTAGTTTTTTCTCTTTCACCTGGAATCTTAAAGTGCATTACCCTATGCAGAATTTTGAGTGCCTAGGGCAGCACAAAACCTAAATACGCCACTGCTTCAAGTACTTAATGGCTCGTTGATTGTTAAATATGGCAGGAAGAAAGATATTTGTAATCACCCACAGGAGGAACTTCATCTCATTAGCTGACAAAAAACTTTGTGGAATATATTTCAGCAAAGTCTCCTCTCAACAGCTGCTTGTTAATTTATTCTGCTTGGAAGCAGCTATTCTAACAAATCAGGCAGTTTTCTTGCTGTCTTTCTCAGAGCTTTCTGTCAATCTGAATTGAAAGAGAAATTGTGCATTCAAGTTCAACAGGTGGACCTACATGAATCTGGCCAAGAAGAGCAGGAGCATTTCAGTTTGTATCACTAGCAATGCAACTTAAGTCAGATTCATAGTCCTACAGTGGACATGTCTCTTGACTATACTGAAGAAGCAGGGATCATGATACAGAAACTGCCATCTAGCTCTGTCAAACTTTTCCACTAGAGGGAGATTTGGCTCCAAAATGGCTGAATGCTTAGTCTGTAAATGGCTTTTAGATGTTGTTTGACTGGTCTCTGCAGCTGTTTACTGTGGATCCAATATTTAATCTTACACCAAAACTGTGTAATCTTAGGGCATGCCCAAAAATAATGTAGCAAAGGATATAGCTGTGTCTTGCTTCTGAGCTTGCAAAACAGGAGGTTAGTGGCCCTTGTACAGAGTCATAGCTGATTGCAATAGCCATCTCTGCTAAATCCATTATTATTGCTTGGTTATTAGAGATGTGCATGGGCTAAAAAAATTGTTTTGCCTAAAAGATTAGTTTCAGATTTTTTTCCAATATTTGGTTAGGCCAAATTTTGTTCATGTGGGCATTTGTTTTAACCAAATATTGGATTTTAATAACATTATTTCCAATGTGAACAGTAAATATATACAACTCATTTTAACAAAAAATCTTGCTTTATAGAATTCAAACAATTAAAAGCCAACAAAACATACAGTTCATTTATTGAATTTGAGTAAATTACTTGCTCACAGAAGCACAGAACTGCACATTCCAATAACTCTAGTCAAAGTGATTGAAAAGGTCTGAGCTTCCCCTAGGGTCACACCTCTCTATGCTAGGTTAATGCTTTATTGGTCAAGCCTGTATAACTAAAATTCAACATTTAGTGCCTGACTGTCTGTCCTTAACATAAATCATTAGTTATACTATGACAACATTGGACAGGGGATGATAGGCACACAAATGGTTAGACCTCCTGTATCTAAATATATAAAAGAAGTCCTCACTGACTGACTGACTCATCAACGCCCAGCTCAAACCATTTGACCTAGAAACGTGTAATTTGGAAAGTACGTTGTTTTTATGAGGTAGACATCCACTTAGGAAGGATTTTTGAAAATTAAGTCCCTAAGGGGGTGAAAAGGGGGGGTGAATTTTTTATGAGGATACCTATATCTCAGAAACCGAAGTTGTTACAGACATGAAAATTGGTATTTAGATTCTGCTTTAACCCTTTGAGTGCTAAGCACTTTCCCACCTGGGTGCTAAGATTTTTTAATTTTATTTTTTTAAATTTTAGCTTTTTTTTTTCTTTAGACCCCCAAGACTTACACTGTTGGAAAGGTTTCCAACAGTGGGTCTTGGGGGTCTGTAGATGCCTGAGATACAGGCTTGTAAGCAGCATGCCCCCTGCTCTTATACTTAACATTGTTAAGTATAAATAAAGTTGCGCAGTAACGTCATCACGTTATTGGGCGTGACGTCACCACGCATCCCGTGAAGCCGGGGTAGGAACGGATGGGAGCCCGCAGATCTCCCTCAAGGTGGGAGAGTGCTCATGACGGCTCTGAGCCGTCATTAGCACCAGAGTCAGAAACTCTGTGACAGCTCAGAGCCGTCAGCACTCAAAGGGTTAAAAATAAACATGTGTTTTACAATTTCCCTAAAATCCACTTAAGGGGGGTGGAGTGAAAAGGGGGTAGGAGCGATTTATGAGGATACCTATATCTCAAAAATCAAAGATGTTACAGTTGTGAAAATTGGTATTTACATTCTCCTTTAAATATAAAGGAACATGTTTTACCATTTCCCGAAAATCCACTTAAAGGGGGTGAAAAGGGGTGGGGCGTGATTTATGAGGATACCTAAATCTCAAAAACCGAATATGTTACAGACGTGAAGATTGGTATTTAGCTTCTCCTTTAAAAAGAAAGAAACACGTGTTTTATCATTTCCTAAAGAAAATCCACTTAACGTGGGTGAAAAGAGGGGGTGATTTATGAGGATACCTTTATAACAAAAACCGAAGATGTTACCAACGTGAAAATTGGTATTTACACTTTCCTTTACAAATAAAGAAACACGTGTTTTATCATTTCCAGAAAATCCACTTAAGGGAGGGTTAAAAGAGGGGGTGATTTATGAAGCTACCTATATCTAAAAAAACGAAGAAGTTAGAAAAGTAAAAATTATAATTTAAAATCTTCATTATAAAGTAAGTTTACATGCCAAATTTCTTCCTCCTAACGTCAGTATTTCTCATGATATGGATACCACACAAAAAAAGTAATATTTTTTTTTTTCACATTTGACAGTTGAGACTAAGGGGCATATTTATCAGGCTCCGTATTGAGCTTGAAGCCCTGTGTTTCTGGCGCAAGCCTTCAGGCTCACCAGAAACACAAGTTATGAAGCAGCGGTCTAAAGACCGCTGCTCCATAACCTGTCTGCCTGCTCTGAGGAGGCGGACAGAACTCGCAAGAAATTAACCCGATCCAATACGATCGGGTTGATTGACACCCCCTGCTAGCGGCTGATTGCAAGAACTGCTGGTGCAATAATAAATTCCGACAGCATACACTGTTGGCATTTATCATTGTGCGGCGGAAATGATCCGCAATATCGGATCATGTCTATCCGTACCTTGTTAAATAGACCCCTAAGGGGCCAATTTATCAAAGCGTCAATCTCGGTGCATTTGCTGGAGTTAATACGCTCACCTGACATCGCTGCAGCGAATCCACATATGACGCCCTTATTTATTAAAAAGTGTTTCAAAAACACATGCGTCAAGTACAGAGTGATGAGCCTCGGACTGTTGATAAATAAGGGTCATCGATGTCGTTGATATTCTGTTTCTTCAAACTTTATTTATACCATATCATTACTGTCCATGAACAAGCACATTTCTCTAAAGTTAATCTTTTATTTTTCATCTGCTAATGTCCAAGAAATAGCTAGATTTATACCTGAACAAACAATAATATCTCATAGAAAGTTATTTTTTGTTTTATTTATTTGTTATACAAAAAATATGATATATGATATTTTCACATAAATTAATGTGTATTTGTATTTCTAGAAATCATGATATGACTATCTCATGCTTTTTTCCTTTTTTTTAAAAAATTATTAATAATGCTAGAATTTGTACATATATCTTTGCACATACTTGTGTGTATATATATATATATATATATATATATATATATATATACATACATATATATATATATATATATATATATATATATATATATATATATATATATATATATATATGTGTGTGTGTGTTATGTCAGCAATCTTTTCCAAACATATTTACATGTCCCTAAATTTTATTTTGTTCTAAACAATGTTGTCTTTCATATCTCTGTGTTTATTTATACCACTATATGTATATAATGTAAATATATTATTATTCTGAGGAAGAATAATTGCAAATATAACATGTAATCATGGTATCATAGGTATTTATTTGCAAACAATGGATATTTTAAAAGCTGGGCCAGTTTTCTCTCTGCACCTGTGTAACCCTTCCTGATTGCAGTATAGTTTTAAACACAGGTGTTATAAAATGGGCTGGCATATAAGATGACATTTCTTAATGAAAATGAAATTCAAGAGAAGGCAGAAAAACACTGAAAATATCATGACAGTAAAGAGGTGATTTTAATTTCTGCTGTATCTGATTCATGACAGTTTAATGTTAGGTGGACTATCCCTTTGAGCCAAGGACGTGCAGTCATAGGAGGAAGGGGAGGCAGTCCCCCCTAATACTAAAACCCACCACCCACCAAACCCCCAAAATAAATAAACCTTACACTAACAATACCTAAACTACCCATTGCCCCTAAAGGGGCATTTGCATGGGCACTGCCATTAAAAGGACATTCAGTTCTTTAACGATTGCCCATTAAAACACTAATCTAAACGCTAATCTAAAAAAAAAAATTCTAACTCTAACCCCCAAATAGGTACACACCGTTCCTGAAGTCCGGCGGAGAAGGCCCTGTTCCAGGCGGTGAAGTTTTCTTCCAAGCGGCCGACATCTTTTTCCAAGCAGGGACCACTTCCTTCTTCATCCAGGACCAAGCCGGAGCGGAGATGAGCTCGGAGCAGGACCGGCGACCGCAGAGCCATGGAGCATGGAGGATCCTCTTCATACGATTGCCACCGTACACTGAATAGTAAATTCAAGGTACACGTTTAAATATGGTGTCCCTTGCATTCCTATTGTCTGATTTGATTCTTCAAATTCAAATCAGCCAATAGGATAACTACTGAAATCCTATTGGCTGTTCAAATCAACCAATAGGATTTCAGAAAATCTGTCATGGGAGGGTGTTGTGGGATACTAAGAGCTGACTGCCTATGACCCACTGACCCCAATGAATTATGGAATAAATGGCATCTATAATGCTTTAAAAATATAACATAGTTAAATACATACTTTTAAATGCAGCTTTATAAAGTGTATTGGTGACTATAATCAGCTATATTAACATTTAATACAACTGTTGCAGTAATAGTGCATTATGTTGTTTTTTTAATTCTTATATATCATGCAGAAGTAAAAAAAAACACATAATTTAATAAACACTCACTTTGTATGTAGATGTATTAAATATTTTCATGGCATTAACCAACAGTTAATAAAGAAAACATAATGCACTTTTACTGCAACAGTTGTATTAATTGTTAATATAGCAGATTATAGTCACCAATAGACTTTATAAACCTGCATTTAAAAGTATGTATGTCCTATCTTGTTACTATTAGCTTAGTATATCCCTCCATAACAAATGCACAAAATGAAACAGACTTAAAGGGACATGAAACCTATTTTTTTTTTCTTTTCTGATTTAGTTCTAATTTACTTCCATTATCTAATTTGCTTATTTCTCTTATTATCCTTTGCTGAAATGCATAACTAGATAGGCTCAGTAGCTGCTGTTTGGTGGCTAAACATAGATGCCTTGTTTGATTGGCTCACCCATGCACATTGCTATTTCTTTAACAAAGGATATCTAAAGAATAAAGCAAATTAGATAACAGAAGTAAATTGGAATGTTGTTTAAAATTGCATTCTCTATCTGAATAAAAAAAGACAAGTTTTGGGTTTAATGTCCCTTTAGATATCTGATTTGCTGTTTTTTTTTTAAATTAAAACATTGAATTCTATTTTTGTTTTTCAGTAAATAAATGCTTCTCCATACAACATATATATATATATATATATATATATATATATATATATATATATATATATATATATGACACTTATCTGCTTTGCAGATTCAGCTCCAAAACCTTCTCATCTGCTCCTCTAATTCCATTTGATAGATTTTGCATTAAGTATTTTATTTTTTTGAAAAAAAATAAAATACTCAATGTGAAATCTATCAGAATAGAGGAGCAGATGAGAAGGTTTTACAAGTTCCAGTTGCATATTGGGGAAAAAAAATCAAAGATTTAATGCGCAATCTATCAGTTGGACTTGAACTTGTAAAATCTACTCTCATCTGCTCCTCTAATTCCAATGGATGGATTGTGCATTAAGCAGGGTTGTGTGATTTGTTTTGGACAAGCAGGTCCCTGGCAGCATGTAAGTGTTATACTCCAGCCCCCTTGAATGACATTGGTGAGGGCCACCCAGGCACTGGGATAGCTGCATGAGTTTGTACTGAATGCATCCTTTGGGCAGGTGTGTGGTTCACTACTAAATTTAAGTCCTCCTATGCCTTCCCTGACACTGCTAGCGATGAAGTCAGAGCTGCTGTAGCACACTCAACTGGGCTGTAAGCAGAGGAACGTTGGACAATGTGTGTGATTCTCAAAATGTACAATCTGCAGCCCGCCTGAAACTGCTAGCTCATTTATTTTCGGGCGGGCTGCTGGGAAGTACATTTTGAAAATCACACACATTGTCCTGAGCTATCAGCTTAAGATTCTATTGAATCAAACATCATTCGATTTTTAAAATCATTGTCAAAAATATTACACTGTGTGTCCTAATGTCATCATCAATGTTTAATTTCACATATACATACTTTCAAAATATAATACACAACGTAACAAATGGCACTTACAAGTTCGGATGAGTGGTGATCACTGACACAAATATCGAGCAATTTGATTTGTTAGTGATAGAATAAAATGTCAAATCAGACAAAGGTTTGACAAATGTCAAATGTTAAATCAGATTGGCTGATGTCATAAATCATGTGATTATGCATTTCCCAATCAAAAGTGGTGGAAAATTTCACTAGTATGTGGGTTGTTTAGGAGTTCGAGTATTGCGTCCAATTTGTTGCAAAGTAATTTGTCAAATTTGGTGCAAAATGCAGTGGGACTTGTATTATATGCGTTAAAATTGGATTGATCAAAAACCGAAATGGCTAGATAACGAGTTTTGCGTTATGAGTGAAAAAGCCTCATAACGCTGCTTTTTCACTACCGCTGCTATTACGAGTTTTGCAGATATATCTGTACCGAATTTGATAATAGGAGTAAATTAGAAAGTTGCTTAAAATTGCATGCTCTATCTGAATCACGAAAGAAAAAAATTGGGTTTAGTGTCCCTTTAATCTACCCTAACTGTTATACTAAAATTACATTAAACTACAAATTAAATTAACTATATTATATATTTAAAAACCTAACCCTACTCAAATAATTTAAATCTACTATTACAAATTACAAACGGCTAGATTTGGAGTTTTGTCGGTAACGACCCGCGTAGCTAACGCATGCTTTTTTCTGGCCGCACCTTTTAAATAACTCTGGTATTGAGATTTCACAGAATGGCTGCGTTAGGCTCCAAAAAGGGAGCGTACAGGCATATTTAACGCCACTGCAACTCTCGATACCAGAGTTGCTTACGGACGCGGCCAGCTTCAAAAACGTGCCTGTGCACGATTCCCCCATAGAAAACAATGGGGCTGTTTGAGCTGAAAAAAAAACCTAACACCTGCAAAAAAGCCGTGTTCAGCTCCTAACGCAGCCTCATTGTTTCCTATGGGGAAACACTTCCTACGTCTGCACCTAACACTCTAACATGTACCCCGAGTCTAAACACCCCTAACCTTACACTTATTAACCCTAATTCTGCCGCCCCCGCTATCGCTGACCCCTGCATATTTTTTTTAACCCCTAATCTGCCGCTCCGTATACCCCCGCCACCTACATTATCCCTATGTACCCCTAATCTGCTGCCCCTAACACCGCCGACCCCTATATTATATTTATTAACCCCTAATCTGCTCTCCCACAACGTTGCCTCCACCTGCCTACACTTATTAACCCCTAATCTGCCGAGCAGACCGCACCGCTATTATAATAAAGTTATTAACCCCTAATCCGCCTCACTAACCCTATAATAAATAGTATTAACCCCTAATCTGCCCTCCCTAACATCGCCGACACCTAACTTCAAACATTAACCCCTAATCTGCCGACTGGAGCTCACCACTATTCTAATAAATGTATTAAACCCTAAAGCTAAGTCTAACCCTAACACTAACACCCCCCTAAATTAAATATAATTTAAATCTAACGAAATTAATTAACTCTTATTAAATAAATTATTCCTATTTAAAGCTAAATACTTACCTGTAAAATAAACCCTAATATAGCTACAATATAAATTATATTTATATTATAGCTATTTTAGGATTTATATTTATTTTACAGGTAACTTTGTATTTATTTTAACCAGGTACAATAGCTATTAAATAGTTAAGAACTATTTAATAGCTAAAATATTTAAAATAATTACAAAATTACCTGTAAAATAAATCCTAACCTAAGTTACAATTAAACCTAACACTACACTATCAATAAATTAATTAAATACAATATCTACAAATAACTACAATGAAATAAACTAACTAAAGTACAAAAAATAAAAAAGAACTAAGTTACAAAAAATAAAAAAAATATTTACAAGAACTGTTACAAAAAATAAAAAAAATATTTACAAACATCAGAAAAATATTACAACAATTTTAAACTAATTACACCTACTATAAGCCCCCTAATAAAATAACAAAGCCCCCCAAAATAAAAAAATGCCCTACCCTATTCTAAATTACTAAAGTTCAAAGCTCTTTTACCTTACCAGCTTGGAAGCTGCTTGGAAGAAGATGGTTGCCGGTCAGGATCTACTCTTCTTCCCGAATAGGATGAAGACTTTGGACCCTCTTCTGGACTTCTTCAGCCGTCGGATGATGGATGTCTAGCCCCCTCTTGGGTTAGATGAAGATATCGGAGCCAGGACGGATCGGTGTGATACCCGGTGAGGTGAAGACAAGGTAGGAAGATCTTCAGGGGCTTAGTGTTAGGTTTATTTAAGGGAAGTTTGGGTTAGATAAGGGGTATGTGGGTGGTGGGTTGTAATGTTGGGGGGGGGGTATTGTATGTGTTTTTTTTACAGGAAAAAGAGCTGAATTCTTTGGGGCATGCCCCGCAAAGGGCCCTGTTCAGGGCTGGTAAGGTAAAAGAGCTTTGAACTTTAGTAATTTAGAATAGGGTAGGGCATTTTTTTATTTTGGGGGCTTTGTTATTTTATTAGGGGGCTTAGAGTAGGTGTAATTAGTTTAAAAATGTTGTAATATTTTTCTGATGTTTGTAAATATTTTTTTATTTTTTGTAACTTAGTTCTTTTTTATTTTTTGTACTTTAGTTAGTTTATTTCATTGTAGTTATTTGTAGATATTGTATTTAATTAATTTATTGATAGTGTAATGTTAGGTTTAATTGTAGGTAATTGTAGGTATTTAATTAATTTATATATAGTGTAGTGTTAGATTTAATTGTAACTTAGGTTAGGATTTATTTTACAGGTAATTTTGTAATTATTTTAACTATTTTAGCTATTAAATAGTTCTTAACTATTTAATAGCTATTGTACCTGGTTAAAATAAATACAAAGTTACCTGTAAAATAAATATTAATCCTAAAATAGCTATAATATAATTATAATTTATATTGTAGCTATATTAGGGTTTATTTTACAGGTAAGTATTTAGCTTTAAATAGGAATAAGTTATTTAATAAGAGTTAATTTATTTTGTTAGATTTAAATTATATTTAACTTAGGGGGGTGTTAGTGTTAGGGTTAGACTTAGCTTTAGGGGTTAATACATTTATTAGAATAGCGGTGAGCTCAAGTCGGCAGATTAGGGGTTAATGTTTGAAGTTAGGTGTCGGCGATGTTAGGGAGGGCAGATTAGGGGTTAATACTAATTATTAGAGGGTTAGTGAGGCGGATTAGGGGTTAATAACTTTATTATAATAGCTGTGCGGTCCGGTCGGCAGATTAGGGGTTAATAAGTGTAGGCAGGTGGAGGCGACGTTGAGGGGGTCAGATTTGGGGTTAATAAATATAATATAGGGGTCGGCGGTGTTAGGGGCAGCAGATTAGGGGTACATAGCTATAATGTAGCTGGCGGCGGTGTGCGGACGGCAGATTAGGGGTTAATAAGTGTAGGTAGCTGGCGGCGACGTTGTGGGGGCAGGTTAGGGGTTAATAAATATTATATAGGGGTCGGCGGTGTTAGGGGCAGTAGATTAGGGGTACATAAGGATAACGTAGGTGGCGGTCGGCAGATTAGGGGTTAAAAAAATGTAATCGAGTGGCGGCAGTGTGGGGGGACCTCGGTTTAGGGGTACATAGGTAGTTTATGGGTGTTAGTGTACTTTAGAGCACAGTAGTTAAGAGATTTATGAACCGGCGTTAGCCCAGAAAGCTCTTAACTACTGACTTTTTTCTGCGGCTGGAGTTTTGTCGTTAGATTTCTAACGCTCACTTCAGCCACGACTCTAAATACCGGAGTTATAAAGATCCCATTGAAAAGATAGGATACGCAATTGACGTAAGGAGATCTGCGGTATGGAAAAGTCGCGGCTGAAAAGTGAGCCTCTAACGCTGGTTTTCACGGCTACCGCCAAACTCCAAATCTAGGCCCAAGTTACCAAAAAAAATAAACACTAAGTTACACAAAATAAAAAATAAATTATCAAAGATTTTAACTAATTACACCTAATCTAAGAGCCCTATGAAAATAAAAAAGCCCCTCCAAAAAACAAAAACAAAAAACCTAGCCTACAATAAACTACCAATGGCCCTTAAAAGGGCCTTTTGCGAGGCATTGCCCCAAAGAAATCAGCTCTTTTTACCTGTAAAAAAGGGCATTTGTATGGGCATATTCCAATCAGCCATACATATTCCAATCAGCCAATAGAATGCAAGCTCAATCCTATTGGCTGATTGGATCAGCCAATAGAATGAAAGCTCAATCCTATTGGCTGATTGCAACAGCCAATATGATTTTTTCAACCTTAATTCCGACTGGCTGATAGAATTCTATCAGCCAATTGGAATCTAAGGGATGCCATCTTGGATGACGTCATTTAAAGCAACATTCATTGTAAAGAAGACGTCAAACGAAGAGGATGCTCCGCGTCGGATGTCTTGAAGATGGAGCCACTCCGCGCCGGATGGATGAAGATAGAAGATGCCGTCTGGATGAAGACTTCTGCACTGTTGGATAAAGACGTCAGCCCACTTGGATGAAGACTTCTGCCGGATTCAATGAGGACTTCTGCCGCTTCGCTGAGGATGGATGTCAGCTCTTCAGAAACTGTAAGTGGATCTTCGGGGTTAGTGTTAGACTTTTTTAAAGGTTTATTGTGTGGGTTTTAATTTTAGATTAGGGTTTGGGCTTTTGAAAAAGAGCTAAATGCCCTTTTAAGGGCAATGCTCATACAAATGCCCTTTTCAGGGCAATGGGGAGCTTAGGTTTTTTAGATAGGTTTTTATTTGGGGGGTTGGTTGTGTGTGTGGTGGATTTTACTGTTGGGGGGTGTTTGTATTTTTTTTTACAGGTAAAAGAGCTGATTTATTTGGGGCAGTGCCCCGCAAAAGGCCCTTTTGAGGGCCATTGGTAGTTTATTGTAGGCTAGGTTTTTTTTTTATTTTGGGGGGGCTTTTTATTTTCATAGGGCTCTTAGATCAGGTGTAATTAGTTTAAATCTTTGATAATTTTTTTTTTTTTGGTAACTTAGTGTTTGTTATTTTTTGTAACTTAGTTGTTAGTTTTTGGTAAGTTTGTAATTTGTAATAGTAGATTTAAATTATTTGAGTAGGGTTAGGTTTTTATATATATTATATAGTTAATTTAACTTGTAGTTTAATGTAATTTTAGTATAACAGTTAGGGTAGATTAATTATTAGTTTAATATAGTTTAATGTAATTTAGTATAACAGTTAGGGTAGATTAATTATTAGTTTAATATAGTTTAATGTAATTTAGTATAAGAGTTAGGGTAGGTTAAAGGAACACTGAATCTAATTTTTTTCTTTCATGATTCAGATAGAGCATGAAATTTTTACTAACTTTCTAATTTACTCCTATTATCAATTTTTCTTCGTTCTCTTGCTATCTTTATTTTAAAAGCAGGAATGTAAATCTTAGCAGCCAGCCCATTTTAGGTTCAGCATCATGGATAGCGTTTGCTTATTGGAGGCTTACATTTACCCACCAATAAATAAGCATAACCCAGGTTCTCAACCAAAAATGGGCCGGCTCCTATGCATCACATTCCTGATTTTTAAATAAAGATAGCAAGAGAACAAAGAAAAATTGATAATAGGAGTAAATTAGAAAGTTGCTTAAAATTGCATGCTCTATCTGAATCATGAAAGAAAAAAATCTGGGTTTAGTGTCCCTTTAATTATTAGTTTAATATAGTTTAATGTAATTTAGTATAACAGTTAGGGTAGATTAATTATTAGTTTAATATAGTTTAATATAGTTTAATTTAAATCTAAAGTTAAGTTTAAATGTATTATAAGATAGGGATGAGTTAATATTTAATATAAGGTTAGCTGGTTGTTAGGTTTAGGGGTTAATAGGTTAATTTAGTTTATGGCGATGTGGGGAACTGGCGGTTTAGGGGTTAATAGGTTTAGTAAGTGGTAGTGATGTGGGAGTCCAGAGGTTTAGGGGTTAATACATTTAGTTAGTTGCGACGGGCTCCGGGAGCGGTGGAGTAGGGGTTAATAAGTTTATTAGAGTTGCGGTGGTGTCGGGGAGCAGCGGGATAGGGGTTAATAACTTTATTTAGTTGCGGCGGGGTATGGGAGTGGCAGGATAGGGGTTAAACATTTTAGTATAGTGGCTGTGTTTAGTGACAGGATATAAATAATGCTGTGAAAAAGCCGAATAGCAGCGAGATCGATGACTGTTTAGTTAACAACAGTCCGCTGCTCATCACCCCGTACTTGGTGCACGGCTTTTTGACAGCTTTTTTTATAAATATGGAGAGCGTATTCAGGTCCGCAGCCACGATGTTAGGCGATGTCAGGCGAGCGTATTGGTGCCAGCGAATGCAAGTAAGTTGATGGCTTGAAACGTAGGCCTTCAAGTGTAACCCTAACACCCACTAGCTTTAATATAATTAAAATAAATCTAAATAAAAATTACTATCATTAACTAAATAATTCCTATTTAAAACTAAATACCTATAAAATAAACCCTAAGCTAGCTAAAATATAACTAATAGTTACATTGTAGCTATCTTATGTTTTATTTTTATTTCACAGCTAAGTTTGTATTTATTTTAACTAGGTAGACTAGTTACTAAATAGTTATTAACTATTTACTAGCTACCTAGTTAAAATAAATAAAAATTTACCTGTAAAATAAAACCTAACCTGTGTTACACTAACACCTAACCTTCACTAGAATTAAATAAATTACATTAATTAAATACAATTAACTAAATTACAAAAAAGCCAAACACTAAATTACACAAAGTAAAAAAGAAATGATCAAATATTTAAACTAATTACTCCTAATCTAATAGCCCTATCAAAATAAAAAAGCCCCCCACAAAATAAAAAACCCCTAGCCTAAACTAAACTGCCAATAGCCCTTAAAAGGGACTTTTGCGGGGCATTGCCCCAGAGAAATCAGCTCTTTTACCTGTAAAAAAAAATACAAACAAACCCCCAACAGTAAAACTCACCACCGACAAAACCAAACCTCCCAAATAAAATCCTATCTGAAAAACCTAAGCTTCCCATTGGCCCGAAAAGGGCATTTGGAAGGGCATTGCCCTTAAAAGGGCATTTAGCTCTTTTTCAGCCCAAACCCTAAGTTAAAATTAAAACCCACCCAATAAACCCTTAAAAAAACCTAACACTAACCTCCGAAGATTTACTTACAGTTTTTGAAGACCGGACATCCATCCTCAACGAAGCCGGGAAAAGTCTTCATCAAAGCGGCAAGAAGTCCTCAATGAAGCTTGGAGAAGTCTTCATTCAAGCGGCAAGAAGTGGTCCTCCAGGAGGGCAGAAGCCTTCATCCAGACGGCATCTTCTATCTTCATTCTTCCAACGCGGAGCGGCTCCATCTTCAAGACATCCGGCGCGGAGCATCATCTTCATACGGTCCCAGCCGTACACTGAAGGTTCCTTTAAATGACGTCATCCAAGATGGCATCCCTTGAATTCCAATTGGCTGATAGAATTCTAAATGTGAGCTCAATCCCATTGGCTGATTCGACCATTAGGATTTTTTCACCTTTAATTCCGATTGGCTTTTTTTTTTGGGGGGGGGGGGCTTTTTTATTTTTTTTGTGTGCTATTTAGTGTTTGTTTTTATGTAATTTAGTTAATTGTATTTAATTAATGTAATTTATTTAATTGTAGTGTAAGGTTAGGTGTTAGTGTAACACAGGTTAAGTTTTATTTTACAGGTAAATTTGTATTTATTTTAACTAGGTAGCTAGTAAATAGTTAATAACTATTTAGTAACTAGTCTACCTAGTTAAAATAAATACAAACTTAGCTGTGAAATAAAAATAAAACCTAAGATAGCTACAATGTAACTATTAGGGTTTATTTTACAGGTAAGTATTTAGTTTTAAATAGGAATTATTTAGGTATTAATTGTAATTTTTATTTAGATTTATTTTAATTATGTTCAAGTTAGTGGGTGTTAGGGTTAGGGTTAGACTTAGGGTTAGGTTTAGAGGTTAATAACTTTAGTATAGTGGCGGCAACGTTGGGAGCAGAAGATTAGGAGTTAATAAGTGTAGGTAGGTGGCGGCGATGTCGGGGGTGGCAGATTAGGGGTTAATAAGTGTAATGTAGGTGGCGGCAGATTAGGGGTTAATAAGTATAATGTAGGTGTCGGCGATGTCGGGGGTGGCAGATTAGGGGTTAATAAGTGTAATGTAGGTGGCGGCAGATTAGGGGTTAATAAGTATAATGTAGGGTGTTAGGTGTAAACATAACTTTTATTTCCCCATAGGAATCAATGGGGCTGCGTTACAAGGCTTAATGCTCCTGTATTGCAGGTGTTAGGCTTTTTTTTAGCCGGCTCTCCCCATTGATGTCTATGAGGAAATCGTGCACAAGCACGTAAAACCATCTCAAAGCATCGCTGGTATTTGAGTGCGGTATGGAGCTCAATGGAGCTCAACGCTGCTGTATTGCCTGCTAACGCCGGATTTTTTAAAACCTGTAATAGCAGCGCTATAGGGAGGTGAGCGGTGGAAATAACTTGCAAGTTAGTACAGAGTCCCTTATAACGCAAAACTCGTTATCCAGCCGACAGTTAGCTATAGTATGTAATGTATTTATTTAATTTGTATCCCTATATCTATTAGTCCTGCTGCCAGACAGACATTACCTGTCATTAAAACTTATTTTTGAAATGATTCTGTCCCTTGAAATTACATGTGATTATAATATCATTATTTAACATATAGTTTAGATACTGAACATGCTTCTTTGTTGTCTGTGTGATTTAGAAAGAGTATACAAATGTAATAAACTTTCTAATTTACATAGATATGTAAAAAGCTTCATTCTCTTGCAGCATCTAACATAACCTCTCTGGGTTTTCAGACTCCTATTGATTTCTATGGCATTTGTGGTCTCAATGGTGGCGCTTTGAACGATCGGTACCCTGCGGCGGAAAAAAACGCGAGCGTACCTGTTGAATATTTGATAAATTGGGAAGAGGGTCAAATAGAGTTGAATGTGAATTCGAAACATCTGGAATGATGCAAGCATTGATCTGCGTCAGATTGAGATCGCAGGAGCGTATTTTACGTCACACATTTCAACATTTGATGATGTTGATGCTTTGTTAATTACGGCGGATTCTATTTGCAAATATGACGTGAGATTCAAGTGGAGGAGTTCATCATATTGTCAGTTGAAGCTTTAATAAATCGGCCCCATAATATAAAATTAAAATGTAATTTTAAAGTAATTGTAAACAGCGTAATAATAACATATTTTTGATTTGCCGGACGGGCACCCTGCCTACAACTTAGCTGAATTGTGCCCATGTACGAAAAATGCCCAGAATTAACGAAAACTCACGAAGTTCATGGCAGCGAGTGTGCAACCCAAATGGGCAAACATGTGAGGGCACACGTCGTTGTGAGTTGTCACGGTTTTTGCTATTTTTTTACAAATTACAAAATCCAGGTTAGCGAAGCCGTGGGCAAAAGCTAGTATCATAATAAAAAAGGGAGCATATTAGCCAAACAATATAGGTCTTTCCATTTCCTGCATCATATTTGATGCCTAACGGCACAAATGAATGTACAAACTGATTTGTTCCAGCAATAATTTGTTCTTTGTCCGTTTAGTTCAATAATCTATTCAGCTGTTCATGTATTGGACAACTTGCCAAATTCACATAAAGGGCTAGATTACGAGTGAAGCGCATTCCTCAGCACCCTATATTTTAAAATACATTTACTAGCGATCAGAATGACCAATCTGAGAGTAGCCATATGGGTGATCTGAACATCCGTCCATGGTAAAAACTATTTTTTCCCCCAACTGTTGCCTCAATAAAGTTTGGTATATCTCTGAAATAGAGAACCTACCCATGGAAAATAAAGTATGAGAAATTCAGAAAGGGGATCCTTCCTGAAAATGATCATCATCTCAGACCCCCCCACACACACACACACACATAATGGTGTAGCTGTAAATAAGCATAAAAGTGTTGTTCGGGCAAATAAAATTATCTTTGCATGATGGTAAAGATTTTGATAGAGTGTGAAATGTGATCCAGAAAATTTGTATTCATATGTATTCACACAATTGCATCTGATTGTTGTTTCTCATGGATTATTTCTCATGCAGTGTTGTAGCACAGAAATCTATCTATAGACTCTGTTTTTGATCTAAATAACACTATACTAAAATTAGGGATGGCGTAAAAAAGCCAGCTGGTGTGGCCATATATGGTCAGTGATTGTATAGATAAGAGCGCCAGTGGAAAAAAATATATAGTTGTAAATGTTTGGTTTTCCAAAGATATAGTTCAAAGTACGGTAACTAAAATCAAACCATTAACATCAAAAAATACTAATTAAAGGTGCACCACTTCTATCTGGATAAAAGGAAAGGCTTTATTGCAATAGATCAACAGCATTGGTTAACACCTTGTAACACTTGATAATGATTGCCACTAACTACAAAAAACATATTGCGTGACAGATTTTAAAATTTTTACATGTATGTGAACAGAATATAATAAAACATTACAATAAAGCAGTCGTAAAATAATTCTGCTTAAAACTAGCACAAAGTATCATACAACGTTTGCTACAATCCATGATGCATTTCAGGGTCCTGTCTATTTGTGTGTCTTCTCACTGTTTTGCTATTAATATATAAAACAGTAGCAAACCAGTAGCACTGGTTGCAGAGGTCAGAGATTGGCGGGTCTTGTGGGGTAGTGATGTCACACGCCAACTACAAGGATTGTTCATGGAGATCTTAGTGCACCCTGTGCCTTCAAGGATTATCTAGGAGATCTTTTAGTGCATTTATTCTTTTATGTTTGTGAGAACCCAAGTATCTTGTAATACATTTTGTGTAAATGATTTCACACTATTTGGGCTTTCTGTTTGTATGTGCACTCTAGATTCATGGAAGTGTCACTAGTAAAGTTTAAACTTATCCGGAATATTTTACAGTTATCAGCATTAGTATTAGCCTAATGACGATCCTGTACGTCTACAATTTTATTAGATATCAAAATCTATCACACTATAGAATTTTTTAATTTTATGGCCTTCGTTACCAAGTGTTAAAAGGTGTTAACCAGCGCAATATAATAAGCCAGGTTATTAAATAAAACATTAGGATATTTTAAAAACCCTTCGGAAATTTTTTTTAGATACGATTTTATTTTTAATTTGACTAATGATCATTCATTCAAACTTGTTCAATTGCATTTTAAACTCTGTGAACTTAAAGTGAAAGTAAACTTTGATGAATGAAAGCCCGTTTTTTAAAAATACTATTAAAAACAGGGACAATTTCATTCATCAAAGTTTACAAAGCAGCCGTTTTGATTAAAAACTTACCTCTCTTCTTTGCACTGCCAGAGCAGCTTCCCCCACCTGGAGATCCTCTCTTCACACGTCATCAATGACTAATCCAGTTTCATCCAATCAATGCTTTCCCCCCAGGGTAGTCATTGCTTGAGGCCATGCCGTGATTGGAGGAAGCTGGATTAGTTATTGATGACGTGTGAAGAGAGAATCTCCGGGTGGGGGAAGCTGCTCTGGCTGTGAAAAAAAGGTAAGTTTTTAATCAAAACGGCTGCCTTCTAAACTTTGATGAAGGAAAGTGCCCCTGTTTTTAATAGTATTTTTTTTTAAAACGGGCTTTCATTCATCAAAGTTTACCTTTACTTTAATGGATATACCCATAACCATTTTTAGCTGGGTGTAAAGGCTTAACTATACCTAGATGCTATGAAATAGAAATGGTATATTAAATACTCAGATATTTACAAAACAAAGACTTAACCCTTACTTCTGTCAGCAATTCATTGGTGACAACCATATTGTTTCCTTTTGAGCTTAATCACCATGGAAGCTTTATATAATATATTCCTTTGTTGTCTTTGTATTATTCAAAAGATTTAGAGCTAAGTAGCTTAACATTCTAAACCTTTAGTCAACCTCCTCCTTTACGTAAAAGAACTTGAAACAATGCCATACAACAAAGGATTAACTATTAATAAAAGAATATTAAAAGCTAAACATAATTAGGTTTCTAAGAAAATAATCTTTAAACATGTAGTTATACGTGTTCAGTATGTATTACTTTGAACACTGATGTAGGCAAAGAACATAGGATTAAAGGAACACGGAACACAACAATTTCCTTTCATGATTCAGATAGAACACACATTTTTAAACAATTTTCCAACTTTCTTCTTTTGTCTAATTTTCTTCATTCTCTTGGTATCCTTTGTGTTTATATGCCATGCCTCCTCTGATAACTGTCAATTATCTCAGACACTCTATAAAGCACTGCAGCCCAGTGCTCAGTTGTTAAACAGTGATACCAGGGGTCAGTAATCGGCCCTGCTATTTTGTAACCTGACCCACTGCTTGTCCTAACCTTCTGACTTTCTAACCGTTTACGAATCATAGCTGCCTGTCCTAACCTTCTGCCTGTTTAACCATTTATGAACCATTGCTGCTTGCCCTGACCTGGATTGTTATTTGACTATGCTTTTGGACTGCCCTTACTGCTGAGTTACCTATTACATACTCTCCTATATAGCACAGGAGGTCGTGTTTATTTATATCAGCAGACTGTTTTGTCTAGTGGTCGTGCAAGCATTATCCTATGTTTCTGGACTCCAATTAATTCTGCTTACCTGTGACAAACATCCTTGTTCCTCTCAATTTCCAAAAAGGCCATGTGATCCATTCTTGAACAATGACTCCACTATTCCCAGTTCTATCACTAATAGATGTAAGCAGCAGAGTCTTACAAATAACAGAAAGAGGCTGCTTTATAGGTCACAGTGGTTAACCAAGCAGTTCTCAAAAATGAAAGGACCATTTCTGATATAAAAACTAGATCTTAAAATATAAACTTTTTTGCAAAATTCAATGAAAGTTCATAAAGAACGTTTACGACCTTCGTGTGTTTCAGTGGTCACTATTATAATAAGCAATTGATATGTTACCATAAGCGGAAATATATAATATTTACTAACAAACTACGACTACAGTGACAGAATAAATTTGTCAGTGGTATGGTCTAATCATCACTTAATTTTCTTTGTGACCTTTCATGGGGTTTATTGGTGACTATGTACACGTCAATAAGCTTTTATTGGGAAGAACAACTTATACTAAACCTCATTAAACTCATAAACTGCTAAAATTATTTTAATTATCAGATAGCTTTAAAATCCAACTATCTATCAATCTGGATGCTATTTGATCATATTCTGTATTCACTATAAATGAATTTAAAATAAGCAGGAAGTAGCCTCACTGTGAACATTGTAATGCAGTAGTGCCATTTATTTTAGATTAAAGGTTGTGATTTAATTGATAGTGTTTTCCAAGCACTGGTACCCAAAATCAAATAGTTCACCCATACATAAAAGATAGAAAATGTAATCATGTTTTTTTTTCTGTTTAGGTTTGTCCCAGCTCCATCATGGCTCACTCTAAGTGATGTGTTTTAAATAGTGAATTTCAAGTGAAACACTTGATGGAAAAACATCATCTGCACCATGCTTCAAATAGATTGCAGCTAAACTGCTCCACAAGGTAGAAAGACTGATATAAAAACAGATGCTGGACCCGTGCTTGCCTGTTATTGTATAAGATGTGGCAAAAGGCCAAACTTGCACATAGATTTTTCCCTTTAGTAATAAAATACTAAGTAGTTTTATAGTGAAAAAAAATACTAATTTTATCTTTTCATTACAACTCTTTACTAGTTATTAACTCAGACTTATTTTAAACCATATGTGCATTGCTAATTGTTCTTTTAGGTAATAATGTTATAAGAAATAATCTCTAGCTCAATTAACTTTTATGGGTATTTTATTCATTCACCCTTCTGCTATGAGTATTGTTAAATTGCTTGATTTAATCTTTGTGTAGATTTTTTTCATACAGTTTTAGAGAAAACATTTGGAAAATTCATTAGTGTATCTAATAAAGAAGTTTAATGATGTTACTTGAGATAATAGTTGCTAAAACCTAGGGCATATACAAAAGTCTTTTCATGATTTGTAGTATGCCTTATCAAAAGCATAGGGGTATATCTTTATTTATGTGTTGTGATGCCATATATTAACCCTTTAAGGACACAGCTTTCAGTTTGCTCAATTGTTTTATGATGGAAAAATTCCGTCATATGTCCTTAAGAGGTTAATATTTAATGTTCAAGTACAAATACTAGGAACAAGAGGCACAGAAAACAAATAAAAAAACTATGGCTCTATCTGGAGAAGACAAAAAAATACATATAAAACTACATATAAGGACTTATTTATATATGTGCTTACTTTTATTTAGTACAAATAGACCTGTTCATCCTTCTAACCAAGGACCGTTAAATGTATAAACACACATTTATATATGCTACGTGGTTATCCTTAACATTCCTCTTCGATGGGACGCCAAACATCTGAATTATCGAAATAGTTTATTTTTCCATCAAAATGTCCGGCACTTTTCTGCCCATAAATTCTCGTGTTTGCCCATTAGTTAAATGGAGGTACAGCATGTAGTTCACTCTGCCCGCAGTTACATCACCAAGTCACGCAACATTGTAACTCAACACACACAAGCTCCGGAAGCATTCCAGCAAGAAAAATTGCTCAAAGTCTTTTAAACCGGAAGTAATATGCGCGGTAATGACCACGAGCAATTTGTAACTAAATTTGGCACATCCCTTTGCCACATACCTCTCATATCTAATAGGTCCATTAACCGGAAGTAATAAATGCGGCAGTGACCGCGAGAATCTTGCAACTAAATTTGGCACATTTTTATGCTACACACCCCTTAAACTTTATAGGCTCAAGAAGCCTTTAAATACTTTGTCATTCCCATTACCTGGTATTGTCTTGAAAAAGGCCTTACTAAAGGCCGAAACGCATCGACCCTTTGGCATACCAGCCCGAGTTTCCAAATTATTGGTAAGCACATTTCCTTTATAGGCACAATAGCCTTTCAGATTTTGCACCTTGATCTTTTTGTTGTTTATTTACAAGTACCTGCCGGATATCTTCAAGAAACAACCAGACACTTCACTCCCACTATTGGAAATACACCTCTTTTTAACACCACATGTTCATCATCTGATTTTTTGTTCTGGACTTTACCATTATCATCACTTTTTGCTCAGGACTTTCTTTTTCAGGACCATTGTGCCCATATCCTGGACTTTTCTCTAGTATTTATTGTACATACATTTTCTGATATGTTATTTTAAGTTTTTTCAGCTGATCTTGGGACACTGAGCCCATTATAGTGTACACTATTCAAACCGTTTTTTTCCATACCACGACAAGTCATTTTTCGTATACCTTCTAGTGCTCTATATTGTTGAGCACTATTGTATTCTGTACTATTGTACTGTTTGGAATTTGTTTTAAATATATTAAAACTGTTAAAGCACTATCACTTTCTTACTCACTATATCTCTTGCACACTTCAGCCTCATAGTGTTTAGCGCTCCTACACCCATTTCCCTGCCCAGGAAACTCCCCTGTCCAGTGACTGAACTATATATTATTCTGATTTCAGTCAGTGCTTAGAACTAACCAGATAGTCACTGACTTCCCATTCCCTACCCTGCTCTTATGCATCTCTTTTGCAATTACTAGTGTTGCATACACAGACTGCAGCCTTTGGTTATGTTACTCCTGAGTTATTTAAAGGATTCCACTCATTTATTGACCCTTGTGCAGCCTTTGCGGGTGGAAAGGGATATGAGGTGGTTAACAGTAGATGTCACTGTTCTCTATACCTTCATTCCACATTCTTTAGGACTAGAAGCAGTTAGATTCTTTCTGAATAGGATGACCTACTATAATGATGAGACCATTTATTATATAATCAGAGTAACCCAGTTCCTTTTGGAGCCCAATTTGCCCCCTCGTGCGCCAACCTATTCATGGGTTGGTGGGAGTACAGTTTCCTCTTTGTTGAAAGTAATCCCTTTAGAACAATGGTCAAGTACTATAAGATATTTATCAATGATCTCCTATTTATAGGCACGTTCAAGGAACTAGAGGCTGGTCTCTTTGTAGAGTATTTAAATCAAGAGATATCCGAGATTAAATTTACCTTTGAATGGCATGAGTCAGAGATCCATTTTTTTTAATATTAATCTTAAATTTGATTTAATTAACAAGTGTATTGAAACTAAATTGTATCGTAAACCTATATCAAGAAATGCATTGTTACATGCTTCGAGTTCACACCCCAAACATGTTTTTCGTGGCATAGCCAAAGACTAGTTCCTGAGAACTAAGCGTATCAATTCCAAAGAAGAAACATTTACTATGGATAAAATCGCATTGCAACAAAGGTTCAGGAATAGAGGTTACCCAGATAAAGTGATTAATTAAAGGGACACGAAACCAACATTTTTTCTTTCATGATTCAGATAGAGAATACAATTTAAAACTACTTTCTAATTTACTTCTATTATCTAATTTATTTAATTATCTTGGTATCATTTTTTGAAGGAGCAGTAATGCACTAATGGTTTCTAACGGAACACATGGGTGAGCCAATCACCATCGATACATATATGCAACCACCAACCAACAGCTAGTACCTAGGTTTTCTGCTACCCCTGAGGTTGACTAGATACACCTTTCAACAAAGGATAACAAGAGAAGGAAGCAAATTAAATAATAGATGTAAATTTGAAAGTTGTTTAAAATTGTATGCTCTATCTGAATCATGAGAGAAAAATGTTGGGTTTCATGTCCCTTTAAGCCTTAGAAAAGGTTTCATATATGCCAAGAAGGAATATTTTGAAACCTGCAGGATCAAGAACAGAATTGTCTAGGATAGGATACTATAAAGAATTGTTGCAGATTTGTCTATGCGAGGAATTTGACAATTGGTAACATAGTGTCCCGTAGTACGTTATGGGGAGAGATTAGTAATAACTAATAATAGTTCTTGGTTAACTCATACTCAACTATAGGTGTAGGAAAATTGTAAGGCATGTAAACACCTTAGTACCGGTCCTAGTTTTTCCTCATATGTAACAGGCCCTACCTTTAACACTAAGGGGTGCATAAATTGTTCATCCAATTGTACGTAGGTATGACTATGCGTGATGTCTGTACTAGGGTACGTGAGCATTTGGGGTACATCACATATAAAAATAGATGCTCTGAACTTGCTAGACATTTCATTGATGTACACAGGGGTAATGTTTGCTCCTTTAAGTGGAACGCAAATGAGATCATTACAAAACCCCCTGAGGGGAGGCGATAAATGGAATGTATTATCAAGACAGGAGGTTTATTGGATCCACAATTCATGTACTTTGGCACGATATAGTTTCAGCTCTGAGAATGACATAATTAACTTTTAGGAATAATTTATATTGATCAACTCTTTATGCTGTATATTTGTATGATTTTGCCTGTCATCAGTAGTTCTCTATGCTTATTACATGTTTAAATTCCATATTAGATTGATTTAATGCACAGTTTGTGTTTAGCATATGTCTAACTACATCATGTGGGTTGCTGAATTGTGGGAAATTATGGTCAAGTGTATCAACGGTTTGTTTATCCATCAAATGTGCTAAAATTATGTTCTCATCTACTGCATTTAATATTGATTGTTTTTAGTGCAAGCTATGTGAGATTGAATGGGTTAAAGCTGTTCTACCCATTAATATCAGGAAGATTATGGTCTATGATTACGGCGATCTGTAGCCAAAACGCGTAAGACCGGTTCACTCTGTTATTTTTGGAAGTGATGTCTCCTTGTCACTTTTTAACTTTTTGGAATAAATACTTTGTTTTAGTCTATGACTATCCTTTTTGGAACCATTCTTTTCTCATACACAGACTGTGCTCTAGAACTAGTTTCACTGATAAGAGACCTCTTCCCCGCACATAGACAGTGGTTGGGTCAGGAGAGCAGCTAGATGCTAAGGTATTGGTGTTCTGTTCCTTCCGTTGCCTCCCCTTCTCTTTCCCCTTGTGCGGAGCAGTCAGTGTTTCAGAGAAGAAAAAATGCAGCACATTTTTGCTAGTTTATATAGCACTGCTAACTATCAGTCAGAACAGAAGCAGAATGAGTTACGGTAAGGGAGCAGGCAGCTGTGTTTTATCAAATCTGATACTGTTCTGACATTGTGGTTTCATGTGTGCTTTGTGCATGGGTGGACAAATTCTGCATCTTCAGCTCTGACTAGCTTAAGATGTCACCCATCCTCTCCTCTGCTAGTTAGCACTGGGTCTTGTAGCTTTCAGCATTCTCATTTTAACCCCATAATGCCTAATCTGCTGTGGCCCTGGCCTGCTGCTTGTAACACCCTAGTCAACTGTTAATAATATTTTTTGAATGAGGATATATATGGTATAATTCGGAATTGCCATTTTGAAAAATCTGTTTTTTTATGTGTTTGTATAGCTTGTCCCATGGCTTGGAAAAGGGAAAGGGTAGTCCTGTTTACATATGCATACCCACATTCACACATATACTGTATCTACCCATAAATATACATATGCATACACACACTCAGATATATCTACACACAAATATACTAATGCTTAAACACTCTCACATATATCTACACACAAATATACATATGCATACACACTCTCACATATATCTACACACAAATATACATATGCATTCACACTCTCACATATATCTACACACAAATATACATATGCATTCACACTCTCACATATATCTACACACAAATATACATATGCATACACACTCTCACATATATCTACACACAAATATACATATGCATTCACACTCTCACATATATCTACACACAAATATACATATGCATTCACACTCTCACATATATCTACACACAAATATACATATGCATACACACTCTCACATATATCTACACACAAATATACATATGCATACACACTCTCACATATATCTACACACAAATATACATATGCATTCACACTCTCACATATATCTACACACAAATATACATATGCATACACACTCACATATATTTACACACAAATATACATATGCATACACACACATATATTTACACACAAATATACATATGCATACACACTCTCACATATATCTACACACAAATATACATATTCATACACACTCTCACATATATTTACACACAAATATACATATGCATACACTCACATATATCTACACACAAATATACATATGCATACACACTCTCACATATATCTACACACAAATATACATATGCATACACACTCACATATATATCTACACACAAATATACATATGCATACACTCACATATATCTACACACAAGAAACACATATATACTGTGTATTTAGCGCTGCGGAATCTGTTGGCGCTCTACAAATAACAGATAATAATAATAATAATAATAATAATACACATATGCATACACTCACATATAACTACACACAAATATACATATGCATACACTCACATATATCTACACAGAAATATACATATGCATATTCACTCTCACATATATCTACACACAAATATACATATGCATACACACTAACATATATCTACACACACAAAAAATATACATATGCATACACACTCACATATATCTACACACAAATAAACATATGCATAAGCAAACTCAAATATATCTATACACAAATATATATATGCATACACACACTCACATATATCTACACACAAATACACATATACATGCACACACTCACATCTACACACAAATATACATATGTTTGCACAAACTGACATATCTACACACAAATATACATATGCATACACACAAATATACAAATACATACACACACTCACATATATCTACACACAAATATTTATGTATTTTCATGTCTTGGGGTAGGCAGCAATTTCTTTAAACAGATAAAACATATTGGGCTAGATTACATGTGGAACGCAAAATATTGCTTTCATGAAAGCAATATTTGCGCTCCACTGAGTAATACCAGCGCACGCTAATGTGTGCTGGTATGACAAGATGAGCGCAATGCGAACGCAACCTCGCGTTTGCATTACTGGGAAGCATTGCGATCACAAAAGCGTGCTTCCATAGGCTCCAAAGGGATCCTCGTTCTCGTGCCGTCAGACATGGCATGAAAACTATTGCAACAAAGGGGATATGTCATGCAGCGATAGCAGCAAATTGTAAGCATATACATATATATTTACAGGGAACACACAGTTCCTATAGACCACAATATAAAGGCACTTTTCAGTGCAGTTTTTTTTCTAACACCCCATATCCACAAACTTTAAATGCTCTACTTGAAATCTAGACCACAACAGTATTCAGCTATATGTATTTTTTTGTTTAATTATCAAATACATGCATTAAAGTGGGTTGTGAAGGCAGAGAGTTTCCATTCAAGTTCTTTACTTGTATGATGCGGTATCTAGCAGGTAAAAGTGTGGAGGGGCAGGGGGCTCTGCAACTTTCCAAGTGTATTGGGGCATTTAGCGGACATATATGGCGGAGTAGAGAGCCCTTAAATGAAGAAAGGGGCCCTGCATCTGATCAGGGCTAATGTGTATAGCTATAATACGTAATTGCAAAAGAGTATTATGTGATGTATAAATGACATACGTGGGAGCAGGGAGACAGGAGGAATGGTAGTGTCTGAAATTCCCACTAGTCGAAGGCCACATAACACAACAGAGGCTGGAGTTCCAGGCTTTGCTGAAAATATGGGAAGAACAACACAGGATGGAATAGCATTGGACAATGTGAGAAAACAAGCGGCAATGGTGACAAAGTTGTTAGCAATAGCATCAAGAAATGCTGTAATAGAGTACTTATGTGTGTAGTTCAGTGTATATGTGTGGGGATGAGCAGTGCTTAAGTGATTTAACCCACTAATTGCTTAGGAAAATTGCAGTACATTGCTTTCTGTTGAATACATTATAGCCTTTCTAGTATTTAGGGATTGGTAAAACGTGTGTGTGCTTCATAAAGGTGTCCAGCTAAAGCGTTAATTACAAGCCTCTCTGGAAGCCATAGGGTTAATGTAGCAGGGGTGTAATCTATTGTATAATCATGTCCTATCCTGAAATTGCCACTGTTGACAATTACAGTAAATTGAAATGATTTATAGAAATATATCAATTTTCTTTTGGGGTGGGGGGGGGGCAGGGCGTCCCTTTATGGATTCTTGCATCTGAGCCCTGAAATTTCTAGTTATACCTCTGCCCCTCCTACTTTCTGATACAGTCAGTTTTATTTTACAATAGAGCAGATACAAAGTGCAATGCAATTCCTAGAAGGTACACATGAATATAAGAGGTATAATCCTAATTTGTTAAAGTAACATAGAAACGTTCACAGCATATTCAGTTTGTGAAATTACTGCTTTATATCGAATCTAAATGCATTAAATTACAAAATAGAAAGTGCAAAGCTTCAATGTAATAAAACTTTAAGGATCCAATTTAAAGTATAAAGTAAAATGAAATATTAAGCACAATATATAAATTTAACAAAACTCTCATGTTATGCCGTGCTACACTGGGCTTGTGTCTCCTTCACATACATATATGCTGAGAATGTCTCTCTAGAGTCTTTTGAGAGACCTCTGAGTGCTGGAGGGTCATTTTAGATCATCTCATGTGAGTGGAGAGTTTTATGGGCATCTCTCAGGGACTTCTAGGTTTTGCACTGTTTCTTATAGCATTCAGTGAGTTCAGCCCCTGTGAAGTCTGCACTATAATTTCTCTCCAAGATGGAGAGTCTTTGATCATCAGGCCCTTATAGAGATGTTACTACTCTATGAGGTGGCTGTTTGTAATGTTGTGCCCATCTTGTAATGTTGTGCCCTTCTGCAGACTTGTTTGATGAGGCACCTTTTGCCCTCGGCAGCAGTCTTCTGATCTTCTTGCATTAACCTCCCATTAATAAGCTTATTCTACTAATATTATATACATTATTTGTATAACTTTAGTTAAAGAAAAACTAAATATAGTATAATTTAATAATTGACAAATACACAAAAAAGACAATATCTAAAGAGCTTACTATGAATTTAAAATGAGCAGTAGATATCACCCTCTATCATGTGATAGCCATCAGCCAATGACAAAATGCATACATATAGATGCTGTGCAATTTGCACATTTTCAGTAGGAGCTAGAGCCTCAGAAAGTGTGCTTATATAAAGAATTCCTGTTTGACATTTTGTTTTTAATTGAATGCTTTATCTGAATCATAATATCTTTATTGTTTTACTTTAGTGACTCTTTAAAACTGAATTGCAACAATGTTACAAATTCAAGTCAACAGATATGCACATACACAATATATAAAGTTATACAATATTATAGTTAGTCGTTGATACATTGATACAAATCTCTTCTCATAGTTGTTCCTGTAATAAAGAATATTTTGCAAACATACTATACTATGGGTGGTTAAAGAAACATTAATGATACAATTATGCAAACTAGGAATTTATTGTTTCTAACAAATCATGCACATATGATGTTAACATGTGCATGATTGATTAGAAACAAAAACAAAAACATAGCCTTGTTAAAAGCAAACAAGCCAGAAGCCTTGAAAAATGTTAGTCTCACACATGCTACAGTGTCTGCTTCATGCCCCAGTGTAACCCATAGAACAGGATTATCTATGTCCCAATAAAAAAGCAGTGTCTTAAAGGGACAGTCAAGTCCAAAAAAACCTAATGTGAGATAATTTAATACATATACAGTATGCCAGTCACTGAGACCTCTGTACACCATAGAACAGGCTTCAATTTAACCAACAGAGAATACAATGCATTAAAAAAACTAAAAAGAAATAAGGACATAGTAAATAACAAATGCTGACAAGGGTGGCTCTATTGTTATTCTTAAAGGATTACTTTCTGTTATAATTTTTAAGCTAAACAACTAACATATTAAAGTTAATAAACATTAATTAAAACCTACTGACCTATATTTTCTCCAAAACGAAGTTTCATAACGTTCTAAAAGTTATATCTTTTATTCGCCGATGATGTCACGTTATACTGTCCACTATTTTCAGCACTGCGTGTTCAAAATACTTAAACCAATAACTTTGTGTTTAAAGCGCCATTTTAAAACCTAGGTATTGTAAACAGATTGGTACAGAGCAAAAATTGGAAAACAATTAAATTTGCAGACAAGATTTCTGATATACGGTAGAGATATGTTAATGAAATGCTATTGATAAAAAGTGTATTTGGGGTAGTTAGTTAGTAACAGGCATAGAAAATATTTACTTACAGTGGCCCTTTAATAAAACTAGATATTTTCCAGAAGCAAAAAGACAAATCTCAGATGACAACAGCTAGCGAAGACTACAGTCAGATCCAACTAATAAATTTAGAATGGATCTTGTCGATTTGATGCAAGATGGGGTTATTGTTTTTTTTTTGTTGTTTTTTTTTTAACTTAAAATCAAGTAGAACTTTTGGTTCCTAACGGCTAGATTTGGAGTTTGGCGGTAGATGGGGTGCGATAGCTACGCGTGGTTTATGTCTAACGCACGGCGTTTTTTAACGCGGGTATTTAGAGTTGAAAAAAAACCTTCTAACGATACTCCTAACGCGTGTATTTCACACGCGGAATCCTGCCCGCGTTAGACAGTCTCCCATAGAGATCAATGGAAAAGCAAACAAACGCTTTTTTCATCTAACACTCGATCTCGCGAGAAATACGCACAGCTCGGTCATATGACGCATACCACATAATGTACAACAATAACACGCCGCAAATGTCACAACAACAATCACTAAACAAAGCACATAAGCATTACACATTCAGAAGTGGGGGGAAATTTAATAAAATAAAATACAGGGAATACGCATATCATTTAAGATGCGGAAATACGGAAAATAACAACAAGGAAATAAAAAATCACAATCATACACTAGCAAAATACTCGCATTCAATATTACTATATATTAGGACAAACATACATATACAACACTTCACTAATACCACACCATCGCAAATTCACATTTAACCATAATACTATTGGTCAATGTTATAGAAAACGAGCACTATGACATCATCGCATTCTACACATTCCACAAATACTAACTCGAAATGAGCATGCGCAAATTCACACACCTAATACACATTGCACAAATAATAGGTAATAATAAAGCACACCTGAACACAATTTACAACGCAAACCGGTACATCATTAAACATTTACACAGGGTATATAAGCACCACACAAGCATGGCTTCTTTCACTGTGTTGCTGGTGGGTTTTTGGAGATTGGAGCTTAGAGATTTTGTGCATTATTGTGAGTCAGTTAGTGTTATCGTGAGTGAGTTATTGGTAGTGTGAGTTAGAGAGTTAGTGGTAGTGTGAGTTAGAGAGTTAGTGGTAGTGTGAGTTAGAGAGTTAGTGGTAGTGTGAGTTAGAGAGTTAGTGGTACTGTGAGTTAGAGAGTTAGTGGTAGTGTGAGTTAGAGAGTTAGTGGTAGTGTGAGTTAGTGAGCGACAGTTGGTTTGGGTGAGTGTGCGAATGTTTTTTCTGTACACTTAACACATTTACATGCAAACACATTCAATACATACATACACTTATCAATAACACTACATACACTCCATACCCAATACCCTCTCATACTACACTCCATACCCCATTCCTTGTAGTCCCATTCCCTTTCATCCCATTTACTCTTATCCCATACCCCATCCCCATCCCATCCCCATCCCCTAGTTACATTTAGTTTACATATCCTCCTTTTAGTCTTCTTCTTCATTTTGTTCATTTAAATACTCCTTACCCTCTTTTATTTATATCCCTTTCACACTTTCAGCACTTTTTTTGGTCTTTTTAGTTCATTATTTTGACCCCCTTTCATTTCATCACACTCACTTTTTGTTTGCTTATTTGGGGCTTAGTTTAGGGAAGAGATGGAGGGCAGGCAGGGGAGAGGTAGAGGGGGGAGGAGAGGGAGGGGGAGAGGAACAGGGCAGGAAGGGGGGCAGGAAGCGGGGGTGGAAGCGGTGGGTGGACCCAGCTACTTGGTTCAAGATGAACAAGTGGCTGGGCCCAGTGGCGGACAGAGTAGGGCTTCACAGTCCGGGAAACAGAGGGCATCGTCACAGGGGAAGGCCATGGCGACTAGGGAGGCAAGGTTTTCGATGGAGGAGAAGGAGGCCCTCGTAGAAGCCTATATGGCCAGGTATAGGAGGCTGCAGCATCAGAAGACCACCCCGACTGAGAAGAGGAAGCTCTGGCAGGAGATAAGGAATGCAGTCAATGCAGTGGGTGGCCGGAACAGAGATATGGACTCTATTAAACATCGCTACCGAGACTGCAAGATGGATCTTAAGAAAAAGTTAAGCCGGGAGGCCCAACATGCCACAGGAACCGGTGGCGGCCCTGCACTGGAAATCGATTACTGCTGATGGGAGGAAATGTTGCGTCCCAGCATCTCCGAGGTGGATATAGTCGGTATCGGAGGAATTGATACCGGGAACCTGCCATTCTCATCTGACGGTAAGCTCATTTAAGAATAAATTTACATACGAATGTATTTCAAGGGACACTATAGACAAACCTTTCCTTTCATGATTAAGGTAGAGAATACAATTTTAAACAACATTCCAATTTACTTATATTACCTAATTTAATTTATTCTTTAGACATACTTTAATGAAGAAATAGCCATGCACACAGTGAACCAATCACAGGAGGCAGCTATATGCAGCTACCAATCAGCAGCTTCTAAGCATATCTAGATATGCTTTTCAGCAAAGAATATCCAGAGAATGAAGCAAATTAGATAAGAAAAGTAAATTAGAAAGTTGATTATAATTGTATGCTTCGAAATCATGAAAGATAAAACATTGGGTTTCATGTCCCTTTAAGGATCAGATTAATCCTATTACGTTGTTTACACGCATTCACAATAACTTTGCGGTTACATTAGTATCTAGGCTATAGGTTAGGTGTGCATTTAAACAGACTGAAAACAAACGCTAAAACATTCAGATTGACCAGAGATATCACAAACACGGTTTAGAAAATGCGGAAATCGTATTGATTGTTAGATTTCAAAGTGGATTAATGAGGCTGCATTTGTAATTGTATCGTAAGCTAAGTAATTTAAAGCTTTATTTGGAAATATGCTAATATATACATTTCTTTCTTTTTCAAATATACAGAGTCTGGGGAGGAGGCAGCACAGCAACTACCGGCTCCTCCTTTTCCCCGGGATGAGAGTGGTGGGGATGAATCTCCACCTCGGAGGGAAGAGGCCCCCCTTGATGAAGAGGCCCCGGAAGCAGAGGAAGAGGCCGCGGAAGCAGAGGCCCCTCAAGGAGCAGCAGGCCGCCGTGCACTAGCAGGCCGCCATGCACCAGCAGGCCACCGTGCACGGGCACCCCGCCGTGCACAACAAGAGGAAATAGCGGAGGTGCGGGTTCTACTAGACTACATTGACCAGATGCGTAACTCCCGGATCCAAAATATAGAAGGCAGAAATAGAATTATTGAAGGACAAAACAAAATCATTGAAGTCCAAACCCAAATCATACACCTCCTTACTCCTTACTTACTTTAATTTCTTCCGGGAGGCGCATGCTGGTCTGCCTCCTGCTTGTCTGCCTCCTGCTCCTGGGCCGCCATCTGCTGGTCTGCCTCCTGCTCCTGGGCCGCTATCTGCTGGTCTGCCTCCTGCTCGTGGGCCGCCATCTGCTGGTCTTCCTCCTGCTTGTGGGCCGCCATCTGCTGGGCCTCCTGCTCCTGGGCCGCCATCTGCTGGGCCTCCTGCTCCTGGGCCACCATCTGCTGGGCCTCCTGCTCCTGGGCCGCCATCTGCTGGGCCTCCTGCTCCTGGGCCGCCATCTGCTGGGCCTCCTGCTCCTGGGCCACCATCTGCTGGGCCTCCTGCTGCTGGGCCTTCTCCTCCTGCCGGACCATCTCCTCCTGCCAGGCCATCTCCTCCTGCCGGGCCATCTCCTCGGCCATCTCCTCCTCCTCACCTTGGTCATCCCAGTACTCTTCCTTTCACTCTTCCCTCAACATCTCCAATGAGAACTCGTCGGAGTCGGCAGTTGACCCTCCCAGAGCCTCAGCCCCGTGGGAAGAGGGGAAGGAAGAGGAAGTAAGTATTTGTTTTCATGTTTAATTTTTTTTTATTTAATGTGTAATGGATAGGTATGTGATGATGTGGTTTTCATACAATTGTGGACCACACTCTGTATATAATCTACTTCTATGGGACCGGGTCCATGGAGGCAGATTGTTTGCAGAGTGTGGGTTATAAGTGTGCGAAAACCACATCACATACCTATCCTTGTTCATGATATTGATTGGTTTCTGTGATGTGATGTCCAAACTGTTTCCCGAATCGCAAACAAAATTACCATTACAATTATCTATGATGGCATATTACTGTTTGAATGCCAATAACACAGCTTAAAGGGACAGTCAGAACATTATTGATTACAAAGAAAACACTGTATTACGCATTATCAAGTTTGAAACAACAAAACATGGAAAAATACGTGTGACTTATGTGCTTACCCTTGTATCTATGCCTATGAAAAATGACCACTTATTTGTGGTTCTGACATAACAACATTTTAGACAATCAATGATCAATACATGGTAAATATGCTGTATGAGCTCAAGGTTTTAGATATACAAATGCTATCCAAATGCCCTCTAGTGGTCAAATTGCATTCTGATTACATGCACTCTTCAAGCTCTAAGAAATGAGCACACGAACCTCATAGATTTAGCTAGCAAATTAAAATAAACACAGACAAATGATTAATTGGTGAGAAACCTTTGATATCATTGATATTACAAAATTGACTTTTTTAATAATGCAAAACATTATTTGTTTTCTAAACTGTCCCTTTAACAAAATTACATATGCTAACATATAATATTTGGTGATTGTTGGTATATCTACATGTACTTGTTCAAACAAGAAATATTGAAAAAAGATTTATATTGACGTGTTAAATAAAGTCTATTTTCTTAAAGAGACATTATTGTGTTTATTTTTTTTTTAGAAAGACATTTGTTTTAACAATGAATATGGTTTCAAGTCCTTTTAGGAGTGAAAAAAAAATATACTAACAATAATATATTTGGAGATTAACCAATGTGGAACTCATACATGATACAAAAATCAACATTTGCATTAAAGGGACAGTATACTATCTTTTTAACAGAACTGCATGTAATAGACACTACTAGAAACAACAAGATTAACATATACTGATATCAAAATCAATATTAAAAAGCTTTAAACACTTTCAAATAAAATCGGGTTATCTCTATTGAAAAGATAGATGAACCCCCATTACAAACGTAAAACAAGACAATACCCCATCATTAACATATGAAAAGACCCTTTACACAAACAGGAGAACGCTGGAGATGGTACTCACATGAAACTTTGAGGCTTGGCGAGGAGTCTGAAAATTACTTCAATTTTATTTGAACAGAAGCAAAAGTAGACATGTATTTGGTAAACAATGGACTATATAACTAGAGACCAAATAAAATATTTTGGTTTTTAATGTGAGTGTCTAATGAACCTTTAATAAAATATACGACGAAATTACATTTAGAAGAAGGTGGCATCATATATTTAGCATATGATAAAGATAAATGCATATTGATTACTTTATTCTAATACAATAGCGCATATTTATGAATTAGATATCTTTAACATTAAACACAACAGTCATTTTTCATAAAAAGGAACATATTGTTGACAAACATATTAAACAAGATGGACTATAGAGATTTGCACTTGCCTCGAAATATCTTATGCATGAAAACATTTTGCTTTCGTTCGTTTATTCAACCAGACATCCAGCAAAAGAGAATGTGGTGGTCTTTATCAGCTATGGGTCAACAATGTAACATGATGCAAACAATCCATATTCGCCATGTTTTTAAACTTGTCTTCTCATTCACAAACGTGTGTAACATGCACAAACAAATATTGCGGGACTACGTAATACAATCAGACGTTTTTTTACACCTTTGCATGTGACGTCTTAATTAACATGGCGCTTCCTTGATCACGTAAGAACGCAATCCAATAAAAGGCGCATTCTTGATCACGTAAGAACGCAATCCAAATAAAGGCGCATCCTTGATCGCGTAAAAACGCCATCCAATAAAAGGTGCATCCTTGATCGCGTAAAAACGCCATCCAATAAAAGGTGCATCCTTGATCGCGTAAAAACGCCATCCAATAAAAAGTGCATCCTTGATCGCGTAAAAACGTCAGTCAATACAAGGAATCATTGGACAGCCTGGCAGGTGACGTCTTAAGCAACATGGCGCATCCGAGATGGCTGAAAAACCGCAGCCAATACAAGGACTCAGTTGACAGCTTGGCATATCAATAAGAAACGTATTTATATTTTAGTAACTAGTATGTGTCACTATTGCTATCTAGGAATGTCATGAAATCATGAATCATCTTTTCGGACTTGACTGTCCCTTTAACTATAGCTATGGTGTATATCTTTAACATTTAAAAGATGCACATGAGAAATACATATGCCATTGATGTTTTAAGATATGTTTAGATTGTTTTGGAATAACAATAATGACACATGTATTGATCAAACGTGTCATTTATTCAAGTTGAAATATGGTCAGCCTACCTATAGCCATATATCGGAGGAGAAGTATTTATTTAAAATATTTGGAAAAACATATTCCTCATCTAAAATATGTGCATTACACACAGAGATTGATTTGGTTACACTACTACAATAAGATAGAGTTGAAAATGAAATACATGTGCTGTCAACATTACAATAAGATTGTTTATTAATAAGATTATATGTCCTTGTTCATGTAAAAAGGACAAAAACGCTTTAGAAATGGAAATCCATTCATTAACAATTGTGCTCAGCATCACTTAAAGGGACATGATTTTTATTTTTAAAAAGAGGATACACAGAGACAATACTATTTCAATAAAATGAACACTTTACAGGGATTATATCATTGTATCAATCCTCAGATCATTTGTTAAAGGTGCATCAATTCATGCAGAGTTTATAAATACACACATGGATGTGAAATTTGCAATATACATATATATATATACACAAATAACAATCTATATATACATTTATAAAAGAATTACTGTGCTAATCATAATCATGCAATGATAAAGCTTTACGAAAAATATATAAAGACAAATAATAAAATTACATTGGAGATGTTAATCTTAAAGTCATTTACAATTGTATTACATATATGATTCAGGAAAAACCATTATTTTTGCTAAGGTCCCTTTAAGGATCAACCAGATAAACTAGAGATTTCAATCAATGACATGAATAAAGAGGACAAAGAATCGTGCAATGACATGTCTTTTATTAGTATGTCAGAAAATATCAACAACGTTTATAAATAATCTTTTAAAGATCAGGAAAATTGGAGCCATATGACAAGGTAACAGAGTGCATCACAGTCCATGAAGAGAGTAGCCAAGGGCCAGCATAGCCCCATTGGAGCCATATGACAAGGTAACAGAGTGCATCACAGTCCATGAAGAGAGTTGCCAAGGGCCAGCATAGCCCCATTGGAGCCATATGACAAGGTAACAGAGTGCATCACAGTCCATGAAGAGAGTAGCCAAGGGCCAGCATAGCCCCATTGGAGCCATATCACAAGGTAACAGAGTGCATCACAGTCCATGAAGAGAGTAGCCAAGGGCCAGCATAGCCCCATTGGAGCCATATGACAAGGTAACAGAGTGCATTACAGTCCATGAAGAGAGTAGCCAAGGGCCAGCATAGCCCCATTGGAGCCATATGACAAGGTAACAGAGTGCATCACAGTCCATGAAGAGAGTAGCCAAGGGCCAGCATAGCCCCATTGGAGCCATATGACAAGGTAACAGAGTGCATCACAGTCCATGAAGAGAGTAGCCAAGGGCCAGCATAGCCCCATTGAAACCATATGACAAGGTAACAGAGTGCATCACAGTCCATGAAGAGAGTAGCCAAGGGCCAGCATAGCCCCATTGGAGCCATATGACAAGGTAACAGAGTGCATCACAGTCCATGAAGAGAGTAGCCAAGGGCCAGCATAGCCCCATTGGAGCCATATGACAAGGTAATAGAGTGCATCATAGTCCATGAAGAGAGTTGCCAAGGGCCAGCATAGCCCCATTGTAGCCATATGACAAGGTAACAGAGTGCATCACAGTCCATGAAGAGAGTTGCCAAGGGCCAGCATAGCCCCATTGGAGCCATATGACAAGGTAACAGAGTGCATCACAGTCCATGAAGAGAGTTGCCAAGGGCCAGCATAGCCCCATTGGAGCCATATGACAAGGTAAAAGAGTGCAACAGGCACAACAATAACAAAAAAAAGGCCAAATGGCAACCATAAAAACCAATATCAACATGTGGACGGAGAATTTTTATCTGCGCCCTTGGAGCATCTCCAGATCCTCCACTTACTGGTCATCCCCTTCATCGTCCTGTGCCTGTCCAGCTACAGATTCAAGCATTGAATTCCACCGCCTCATCTGACGTAGAGTCAAATGCTGAACCTGTAGCTGGGCCTGCATGGTGTCGCTCATCCCTCTCAGGACAGCTGCGTTCCTCAACACGGCCTACTCTACACGTGCTAGACCTTCTAGCGTGAGCCATGTTGAGTCACAGCCTAAAATAAATAAAAATAAAAAATATTAATGATAATTACACAACAGAAAAAAAAATAAGCAAAGATACATTGTCATCATAAAGACAAATAATTCTTTAAATTAATTTGTTGACATTGATTATTTACACATGAAATATGTTATTCAGACAGACCTAAACCATTAAAGGGACATTTTACTCCAACATGTTGTCCCCTTTTATTGGTTTTTGATGATCCACTTTTACAGCTTGAGTGTCTAAAATCTTGTAAAAGGATTTACATTGTACTTACATTAGCAATTTAAATATTTTAGTTATACTGTGGTAGGCACACCTATCCTTAAACATTTTGGCGTTGAGGACAAGCTGTGTAAACATAGCAACCAGAAGAAATTACATTCCCACTTGGTTATACAAGAGATAATGTATGAACATTTGTACATAAATTGTTGGATCCAAGTAGTGGTGATTGGTATATGTAGTGATATCAAATTAAAGGGACACTAAACCTAAATATTTTAGTTACTGATTCAGATAGAGCATGACATTAAAAAGAATTATTAATTTACTCCTATTCTTTAAATGTTCTAATTCTCTAGCTATATTTTAAATGCAAGAATGTAAGTTTATAGGGCAGGCCATTTTTGGTTATCAACTTTGGTTGTCCCTGCTGATTGATGGATAAATTCATCCAACAATAAAGAAATGATGTCCAGATTTTGTTTTAATAAAAAATAATTAGAGGCATTTCTTTGTTTCAATAAAGATAGCAAGAGAATGAAGAATAATTGATAAGAGTAGTAAATTATAAATTTGATTAACATTGCATGCTCTATTTCAATCACAATAGAAACAATTTGCCTTCAGTGTACCTTTAAGTATCTTATAATGTTGATTTTGAATGATACTTACAGCTGTGCCTGGGAAGGACAATCTGACACCCAGGACTTTGAAGGTTGAGACAGGGGGGAGGGATGGGATTGGGCTGGGGAGGGATGGGATTAGGTTGGGGAGGGATGGGCTGCTGCTCTGGGGTAGCCCGTACAGCTGGGGAGTGGTGAGTTGGGGGCTGGGCAGCTGGGGTAGCTGTATGGGCCAAAAGACGGGGAGAGCGGCGAAGGGGGAGGAAGGTGCGTTTTTTGGGAGGGACGGGATAGGAAAAATGGGAAGGGCTGGGAGGGTCTGTGGTCTGTGGAGGGGCAGGGGACTGGGTAGGGGACTGGGCAGGGGATTGGGCAGGGGCGGAAAACTGATGACCTGAAGAGGAGGATCCATCTGAAATAAATAATAAAAATATATTAACATCTCATACATCATGAAATCAAATCAACGCATTTCAACTTGATTATGTTTGCAATATACTTAGAAGTGTGTTTCAATTTCTAAACAATGATGACATGAGGATATGGTATGCATATAGGCACTCAGATGAATAGCAATGACTGTCTGTACAATTATAAAATTATTATTGTGGTTTGGCCTGGAATATGCATGTGACATCATGATGGCATGAATTAGAAATCCAAATATTTAAACAAATCCAAGCATATCTTCATGCTGCCTGATATATAAAGGGGGCAGTAGTGTATTTGAACAGACAAATAATATTCCTTTTTAAAGTGCAAAAGCTGTAGACTTTGAATGTCTTCAATAAAATGATTTCCAATAAAGAAACATGTTGGATACATGTTAGATATATTTCACATACCATCAGACTTTAAGGGAGCCTCTTCCTCCTCCGTCCCACATGTTAAATCAATCTCTGTAAAACATAACATGTTGTGTACACGTTAAGATCAGATATTATAACATATGTTACTGTTGCTCAAAGACACACATCAATGTTGCATTAAAGATATACACACCCAAAGTTATGATTTACATCATTTTGATGGAGCATACAAATGACATTAGATTTGTAATTCTCAATGATTCAGATTTTCGATTTATTGTTTGTATTAATTTTAAAATCATAAAAGCATAGTACATTGAACATTTAAGATTTCTCACGTGTGTATCACTTGATGATTGTTGTCAAAATTGAACATGGAAACAAACATATGCTATACATCTTCTGAATAACAAAGGTGTAGACTAAGAAAGTTTTACTTCTTAATCTTTCAATATTAAAATAAAATTAATATATAATCAGAGGAGTAAATTATATGTTTGTTTCAAATGTTATGCTTCATCAGAATCATGCTCATAATATTGATTACCAATACACCTTCAATGACATATAAATGAGTCAATGGACTTACCAGAAGACCGCAAAGGCAGCTCTGTGTCGGTGCTGGATCCCTCTGGGCTCCCCACAACAACTCTCTCTATGAATGATATAGATATATATTAGTGAACACATTTGGGATAGCACTAAATCACATCTGTATCGATTTATAAGAATAATCAACTTGAAAATGTGAAGAATAGAGCAGTCATTAGAAAAAAAATGCTTGATTGAATCAAGGGGATTCTGTAAAAAATGATGTATTTAACATATGTTTAATTTCTAACTATATTAGACATCAAACTCATCTCATACGATGCTATTGCATATCTAAATATACCCATTGATCAATGTTCTTAAAAGAATACACACAAACCACATTTTGAATAACAGCTGTTGACAAATATAAACAAAGACATGTGGCACATCGAGCCATTTGTGCAATGTACAGTAATCTTGTTTAGGACACAACACATATTGATCACAATACCAAACCAAATTGATTAGTACAAATATGTAATCATGGTGCTGTTAGAGTATGCTAATATCTATAAAGTAACTCCAACAGTGAATATGTGAATTATATATCAATATTGTCTAATCCAAAGAATGTAAGGATTAATGAATCTATTGTTTATTAAAGGGACACTGACATGATTTATTTCAGTCATTGATTTCACTGTTCAAACTGTTACAAATGATTTAACATTAACTCCTATTATAATTTTAATTTTGCTACATTTTAATCTTAAAGACAGATAAGCAATATTGGATTCAATAAATATTGTTTGTTGAAGGTATCCACCAATCATCAATAAAAATCGAGGTTGGTTAACCAAAATGGAGCTGCAGATAAACGTACATTCTTGATTTTAAAATACATTTAGCAATAGAATATTTCAAATATGATTATAGTATTATATTTAAATGTTGATTAATATTGCATGCTCTATCTGAATGACAACATTAATAATTTTAGCTCAGTGTCCCTTTAATATAAAAATATATTGATTTGACAATGTTGCTGTTAATGAATTCTCTACTCCATATGTTGATGTAATGAATGGGATGGAGCATGCAATTACAATCTAATATGTTAGTTAAGGATATCCTAAGAATTATTTCATTTTCCTCTATTAAAGGGACATGAAGCTCCAAATGTGTAATTGTATACTTTTTGAAACTATGTACTACTGTTATCTGAACACATGATTTTAACTTTTGACAAAATGCCAATTTATGCATAAAAAAAACAGCCGGATAATACCAGTAATGCATTGTTTAACCTAAACCAAAATCAATATGTTTTTAGAAGAACTAAAACAATAGACTGAACCAATGTAGCTCATAAAATGTTTAAACAAAACAATAAAATCACGTTTCCCAATCATTCAAAGTAAAATTTAGTTGGCATGTCCCTTAAATGACGTGATCAATTTCAAAAATTGAATCTATATTTTTAAAATCAAAACATATGCAAAAGTATGTGAATTTTGTCAAAATGTATCCAAATAAGATTAAGCAATACACAGGGGAAGAATATAAATTGGACATCCAAAGAATCTTACATTAAAATGAAGATATCAAGAATAGATGGGATATCTTAAATTCGATAAAAATTCAGATAAGTATTACAATGTAATCCTATGTTTGTTTTTTTTCTATTCTTATTTGTAAATATTTTACTAATCCATTTTGCAGATACATATAAATATTGAACAATGTGGATTTAGTATGTAATGTTCTGTCCATGTTTCTAAGACAAATGTCAATTAAAATGAGACATACCATACTGTGAAAAGCCCTGGCTTGAGGTTCCAGCACCAACATCCAGATCTGTAATATATTAAATGAGGATTGGATATCATTAATACAAATCATGCCATGTTTAAAATCTTTAAATTATTACCAAATCAATTAAAAAACTATTAATCTTTTGGTAGTCCCATGAGTTAATTGTTTCCTCAATTCAATTCATGATAAATATATCCTGTACTCTTATTTTCAATCAGTTGTGTTGTTTACTGTAGCTTTAATTAATTTTTTGTGTTATTTCATTCTCATCAATTGATGGACATATGTTATTATTTATTTTGATTCTGCTATTCTTTTTTTTTATTATGTATAATATTGAAAACAAGAATACTGTATTCTTCACATATATAATAATTCACATTTCATTTTGACCAACATGTGTTAAGCAATGCCACTTACAGCAAACCCATGTTAACGTGTATGCGCAATTCTAATTTTCGGGATCATTGCGCAATGATTCCAAGCGGAATTACGCATCCGTCATTTGACCAACATGTGTAAAGCAATGCCACTTACAGCAAACCCATGTTAACGTGTATGCGCAATTCTAATTTTCATGATCATTGCGCAATGATTCCAAGCGGAATTACGCATCCGTCATTTGACCAACATGTGTAAAGCAATGCCACTTACAGCAAACCCATGTTAACGTGTATGCTCAATTCTAATTTTCGTGATCATTGCGCAATGATTCCAAGCGGAATAACGCATCCGTCATTTGACCAACATGTGTAAAGCAATGCCACTTACAGCAAACCCATGTTAACGTGTATGCGCAATTCAATTTTCGCTCTGTGACGCATATTCTGTAGAGCACAAGAAACATCATACCTATTTCATGTGTCACTAATCTAAAATCAGATATCTAAACATCATATGTAGCGTATGTTATGAGATCTATATAGGTTTAGTATCTGACTATATACACATTTATTAAAAATCTAATCAAATATTAATCTATTATATGAAGTTGGATAGTTACCTGGTTCAGATTCTCTTTCAGCTCCTAGTAGCAAAAAAGATTTGTTCCAGCCACCAATAGTTAAAAAAACCTTTATTTCTTCATATGGGGTCTTTAGACAAACATACAACGTTTCAGACCTGCTATAGGTCCTTAGTCATGTATATACATGACTAAGGACCTATAGCAGGTCTGAAACGTTGTATGTTTGTCTAAAGACCCCATATGAAGAAATAAAGGTTTTTTTAACTATTGGTGGCTGGAACAAATCTTTTTTGCTACTTGGAGTACTTGCAGGATAATTCAGATCCTGGGTTCCGTGCCCCACAAGCCACATATCTGTTGGTGCTGTTTTCCACACTTTGCCTTGAGGATTTGATCTCTTTCAGCTCCTCCCAGGCCACCGGACGGAGAAGCAGCTGCCCTGGCCCCCGGGTCAGGACTTTCAGATCCAGCAGCTGGGAGGGAAGAAGAGGAGGCCGAGGATGGCGAGGATCTAAATCTTTTGGGGACCCGGAGAGTGAGGAGCTTGCATAAAGTCACCTCATAAGGGAGTAGGTAGAGTTTCCGCGGGGCCTCTCTTTTGCCCCCTCTTTTACGGGCTTGTACCCACTCCCTTATGAGGTTGACTTTTTTTGTCAAGCGCAACCTCATATCTCCGAATCTCCGCATGATCTGATCCTGGCTCCTCTGGACGCCACACACCAATTGAACCGCATTGGTGATAGCCGCCCAGAGGGCCTTCTTAACAGGCGCATCTGTCGACCTCCTCTTGTTCCCAAACAGCTGGGGATAAAAGTCCTTGATGGCATGGACCAGTGCAGCGCTCTCCTGCTTGGTAAACCTGGGAGGTTTCATGCCTGCTGGGTTGTTGAATATCTTTTGTAAAGAAATATATACTGCCTGCAGGCATTAGAGAACTGACAAAGATGGCAACGTGTAATGGACTTTTATATGGTGAAGTAAACATGAGATGCACCATGGGACAAGTTATCTGTACATCTGATTGGATAAAAGTTTGAAATATTGTTAGAATGTCTGTGAGACCATCCTGACTCAAGTTGTGTTTGTGTGATGAACTCTGATTGGCCGTTCCTTAATGTTTCATATCTTAGCAACTTCCATACACATACCTCCTGGTGGTGCTGTTACTTCATTTTTCATGTAGACTTATTTGTAACTCATGGGCCTGTCATGCGGATATGTGTGACGCAGATTTAATATCCATGATCCGTTAAATATTAATGTTTAAATTCTATTTAAAATCTAATACTGTCACATTATTAAATGTTGTAGACATTTTTCGGGTTAATAACGGTCTGTTTCTTTAATACAAATACACATTTAATATTGTATGTCTTTATTGTTCATAAAATCAATTTGGTGACTTATTGTGAAGTATTGACATTGCTCTATTAAATGTATTTATAATGCACATTGATTGTGTGCTATTGCGTGACATTAGACTCTAATGTTTAAAGATGCAAATCTGGTGTTTCAAGATCCGTTTCCCACGCAACATTTCTGAATGTTCAAATTCAGGTTATAATGTCAGTAACTTGGATAATCTGTTTATAGATGTTAAACTACAGGTTTGTTTGTTATTAGTAAATAAACCTCGAGCTTGTATTTGTCTGAACTGCTCATATATGTTATTGTGCAATGGCGTCTTTATTTTTAAATAGACATTACAACCAAACAATTGTATCAAATGATCTGTAGAGATAAAAAATTGTTTAGACTTTAAAATGTAACTCAATTTATCTTTGTATTTAGATATCCTCAACAGAAGAAATTTAAATGCACATGGTTGAGCCAATCACATAAGGCATCTCTGTGCATCCACCAATTTTCATCTACTGAGCCTATCTCGATATGCTTTTCAAGCAAAGTATGTCAAGATAAGAAGAGAAGTAAATACACTCTTTAAATCTCTTAAAGGGACACTGTCCAAACAAATTTAGCGTTCGTGATTCAGATTGAGCATGAAATGTTAAGCAACTTTATAATTTAATCCGATTCTCAAATGTTAAGAATTATATTGTTATCTTTCTTTGCAAATCAAGAATGAGATTTTATATTACGGACAATTTTTGGCGAAAAACCTGGGTTGTCCTTGATGATTGTTGGATAAATTAATCCACCCAAAAAAAAAAATTCTGTCCAGAGTACTGAAGCAAATAAATTATCAATTTAATGCCTTATTTTTAAAGTAATGATAGCAACATCCCGAGGAACATTGATAATATGAGTCAATTTATAAAGTTGCTTAAAATAGAATACTCGTTCAGAATGTATAAATCATTAATTTTTTTACTGTCTCCCTTTAAGTATATTTTGAGTTCAAGTCCCTTTAAGGAGACATTTCACAATAATGCTTGAAATATCATAAACCTAGGCACCTTCCTTTGGCAAAATTAGTATAACATATGAGTAAAGCATATTTAGATTAACTTCTGGATTGTTTTACACACTGACTGAAATATATATTGTAATGGATGTATTTCGCAGTCTTCAGCTTAGAGGGACATTAAGCTATATGTTATGTATGCATTTTGGATAAGATTATAATATTTGAACAACTTAATATGTTTTGTTATTCGATCATTAGATTTTAATTATATATATTCTTGGATTAAATACATATCTACATAGGCTATTTTGATGCTGATTGTTGGTTGCACATAGATGCCTTATGTAATTGTCTAAGATATGTGCATTGATGTATCTTTTTCTAAGTATATTTAAAGACTGAATGTAATTCTATAGTACTTTATAAATATGTTAAAATTCTTTTATGATTGTTTAAAATTCAATACACAATATATTTTGTGAATGTCCCTTTAAGGACCAAAACATTCGGAATGTTGATTTAACATTGTCGAAAGAAACTAAAGGGGAATGAAAATTATATATAGATATGTGATGTCTAACCCAAGAGGTAAGATTTAAAAAAACTACATAATATTAATAACTATAGTTAAATGACCCTTTAAATGACTCCACCAGAAAATAAAATCTATTAACATGGCATCCAATAACTAGCTTGTGCAAAATATGAAGTTAATTGACCTACCATTTTTAAATTTTAAAAATATAAATTTATTAAAAGAATGTTTTTAGATACCTAAGGAAGATACAAGATCTTATAAAATAAATTTTACATTCAACAACACTGTCACTTTAATGTAAGTGAACCACTTCCCCTTCTTAAAAGTGAAACAAATAAATTTATGTCAAATTCTGACTACATATCCGAAAATATTTTAACATCTAAAAATTACACAATAAAAGCATCGATGGATTTCACTCCCCAATTAATTTAAAAAAGATAGTTGACTTTAATATTCTCTGAATCAGTGGATTTTCTAAAATGAATGCTATACTTGATGCCTAATTTGATCTTATGCATGTGCTTGTCAAATAGACAACTACCAGCCATGGGAGTCAAATTGTTTTTTATTGACAGATTATATTGATATTTATTATAATCTGTTCAAAAGAGGGTATTTAATAATTAAATGTTGATTATTACCATTTAAAAAAAAAAAGGTCTTTTAACAAAAACAAAAAAAAAATGATTCCTGGAAGTCATCAGATGAAAATCTGAAAATAAAAAAACATATTTTACAAAGTTAATACACACGTTGTAAAATATTCATAAAATACATTTACAATCATCTTGTGTCTATGCTCTAACTTTGTGCAACATTTTATCAAGATATTTATGAATTAAATTTTTGGATTAAAAACCAAAAAAAACATACACCATTATATTGTGTAATAAAAATTACATTTAAATATCAGCATTTTTAATTATACAGGGAGTGCAGAATTATTAGGCAAATGAGTATTTTGACCACATCATCCTCTTTATGCATGTTGTCTTACTCCAAGCTGTATAGGCTCGAAAGCCTACTACCAATTAAGCATATTAGGTGATGTGCATCTCTGTAATGAGAAGGGGTGTGGTCTAATGACATCAACACCCTATATCAGGTGTGCATACTTATTAGGCAACTTCCTTTCCTTTGGCAAAATGGGTCAAAAGAAGGACTTGACAGGCTCAGAAAAGTCAAAAATAGTGAGATATCTTGCAGAGGGATGCAGCACTCTTAAAATTGCAAAGCTTCTGAAGCGTGATCATCGAACAATCAAGCGTTTCATTCAAAATAGTCAACAGGGTCGCAAGAAGCATGTGGAAAAACCAAGGCGCAAAATAACTGCCCATGAACGGAGAAAAGTCAAGCGTGCAGCTGCCAAGATGCCACTTGCCACCAGTTTGGCCATATTTCAGAGCTGCAACATCACTGGAGTGCCCAAAAGCACAAGGTGTGCAATACTCAGAGACATGGCCAAGGTAAGAAAGGCTGAAAGACGACCACCACTGAACAAGACACACAAGCTGAAACGTCAAGACTGGGCCAAGAAATATCTCAAGACTGATTTTTCTAAGGTTTTATGGACTGATGAAATGAGAGTGAGTCTTGATGGGCCAGATGGATGGGCCCGTGGCTGGATTGGTAAAGGGCAGAGAGCTCCAGTCCGACTCAGACGCCAGCAAGGTGGAGGTGGAGTACTGGTTTGGGCTGGTATCATCAAAGATGAGCTTGTGGGGCCTTTTCGGGTTGAGGATGGAGTCAAGCTCAACTCCCAGTCCTACTGCCAGTTTCTGGAAGACACCTTCTTCAAGCAGTGGTACAGGAAGAAGTCTGCATCCTTCAAGAAAAACATGATTTTCATGCAGGACAATGCTCCATCACACGCGTCCAAGTACTCCACAGCGTGGCTGGCAAGAAAGGGTATAAAAGAAGAAAATCTAATGACATGGCCTCCTTGTTCACCTGATCTGAACCCCATTGAGAACCTGTGGTCCATCATCAAATGTGAGATTTACAAGGAGGGAAAACAGTACACCTCTCTGAACAGTGTCTGGGAGGCTGTGGTTGCTGCTGCACGCAATGTTGATGGTGAACAGATCAAAACACTGACAGAATCCATGGATGGCAGGCTTTTGAGTGTCCTTGCAAAGAAAGGTGGCTATATTGGTCACTGATTTGTTTTTGTTTTGTTTTTGAATGTCAGAAATGTATATTTGTGAATGTTGAGATGTTATATTGGTTTCACTGGTAAAAATAAATAATTGAAATGGGTATATATTTGTTTTTTGTTAAGTTGCCTAATAATTATGCACAGTAATAGTCACCTGCACACACAGATATCCCCCTAAAATAGCTATAACTAAAAACAAACTAAAAACTACTTCCAAAACTATTCAGCTTTGATATTAATGAGTTTTTTGGGTTCATTGAGAACATGGTTGTTGTTCAATAATAAAATTAATCCTCAAAAATACAACTCGCCTAATAATTCTGCACTCCCTGTACATAATAATGTATATCACATTTAAATAATAAATATATATGTATGCTGAACATAAATGTAATATTTCATGTCCATTCAAATACCTCTATATCATCTATAATATGTATTCCTTTGTCTGATTGTGATACCTAAATATCTAATTATGAACAAAGTATGACTAATGTATGTAAGCTACTAATATTTTACATTCTTCCTGTGATTCTTAACTATCATGCATTGGTAAACCAACCTGGATAATGCATGGTCTTTGAAAGTCAATTCAGGAGAAAACAGTTGATCTTCAATAGGTGTCTTATTCATCATTTGAAAAATAGAGGGCTGAAAAACCATCTAAAAATTAAAAAATAATCTAAGTGTCTGATTGTGATACCTAAATATCTAATTATGAACAAAGTATGACTAATGTATGTAAGCTACTAATATTCTACATTCTTCCTGTGATTCTTAACTATCATGCATTGGTAAACCAACCTGGATAATGCATGGTCTTTGCAAGTCAATTCAGGAGAAAACAGTTAATCTTCAATAGGTGTCTTATTCATCATTTCAAAAATAGAGGACTGAAAAACCATCTAAAAATTAAAAAAATAATCTAAGTGTCTGATTGTGATACCTAAATATCTAATTATGAACAAAGTATGACTAATGTATGTAAGCTACTAATATTCTACATTCTTCCTGTGATTCTTAACTATCATGCATTGGTAAACCAACCTGGATAATGCATGGTCTTTGAAAGTCAATTCAGGAGAAAACAGTTGATCTTCAATAGGTGTCTTATTCATCATTTCAAAAATAGAGGACTGAAAAACCATCTAAAAATTAAAAAATAATCTAAGTGTCTGATTGTGATACCGAAATGTCTAATTATGAACAAAGTATGACTAATGTATGTAAGCTGTCATGATTTCTCCGTTCATCGCCGTGTCACCGCGGCTCCCGGAGCTTCTCAGTGTGGATGACGTCACGTCGCTTAGCAACGTGACGCATCCTCTGACACACTCCTCTGTATTCGTCACCGCTCCTGCCTTTAAACTCCGGCGGGAGATCGTACTCGGGGCCTGTTTGTTTGATTCCCCGGCGTCTGTGAGTACTTGAATATATTGCTTCTCTTGTGTACCGACTTCTGCCTGCCTGACCTAGCTCTTGTCTAATCCCTTCTACTGTTGTTTGAATACCGACTCCTGCCTGCCTGACCAAGCTTTTGCCTTACCCTATTACTGTTATTTGGATATCGACTACTGCCTGCCTGACCTAGCTTTTGCCTGATCTCTGCTTCTGATTTTTGGATACCGACTTCTGCCTGCCTGACCTTGCTTATGCCTTATCCTTAAACCTTCTCTTGGATTTATATCTTTTTGTTTGTTACAAGCCTGCTTAAAGGGACATTTACTTTTACAAGCTGCAAAAGAGAACTTTGTCTTTTTGTTTGTTACAAGCCTGCTTAAAGGGACATTTACTTTTACAAGCTGCAAAAGAGAACTTTGTCTTTTTGTTTGTTACAAGCCTGCTTAAAGGGACATTTACTTTTACAAGCTGCAAAGGAGAACTTTGTCTTTTTGTTTGTTACAAGCCTGCTTAAAGGGACATTTACTTTTACAAGCTGCAAAAGAGAACTTTGTCTTTTTGTTAGTTACAAGCCTGCTTAAAGGGACTATTACTTTTACAAGCTGCAAAAGAGAACTTTGTCTTTTTGTTTGTTACAAGCCTGCTTAAAGGAACAATTATTATTTCTTGAAACCTTTCTTGTCTGTTTCCTGAGTGGGTCACGTCCTGGTTATTTCTCAGTGTGCTAGCGTGTGTTTTTCTATTCACACTAGCAGTTGGGTTACATCCCGGACTGATTCCTATACGGCTGACATTACAAACAGGCCAAAATGGACCCCACTGAATTATCCAGGACGAATGGAGGCATTGGCTGGAGGGTACTTCTTTGCCGTTTACCATACTCACTGATCATAAAAACCTTCTTTATCTCCAAACGGCCAAACGATTGAATTCCAGGCAAGCACGCTGGTCGTTATTTTTCTCCCGGTTTCACTATAATTTGTCTTACATACCTGGTTCAAAAAATATTAAGGCAGACGCCCTTTCCAGACAATTTCAAGATACCCCAATTCCTGAATCTGGTACCATTCTCCAACCTCATGAAGTCATAGCCCAGCTAACAACTTCTTGGTTACAAGAATTACAGTCCGCTCAAAGGAATCTTCCTTTGTCCTGTAAACCTCCTGATGGTTTACTCTTTGTTCCTGAACGCCTTCGTTCCAAGCTTCTATTTTGGGCTCATGATAGTCCCCTTTCTGGACATCCTGGTATCAGTATCACCATTCGAAATCTCAAACAGCATGTCTGGTGGCCTACTCTCTCTCAAGATGTTAAAGATTACGTCTCAGTATGCACACAATGTGCCATAAATAAGACTCCTCACCAACTTCCTTCTGGGTTGCTCCAACCGTTGCCCATACCTCATCAGCCTTGGACGCATATATCCATGGACTTCATTACCGACCTTCCTTTGTCATCTGGAAACAACACTATTTGGGTAGTGGTCGACAGGTTCACTAAGACTGCTCATTTTGTTCCCTTACCAGGATTACCGTCTGCTAAAAGACTTTCTGAACTTTTTATTTTGCATATTGTAAGAATCCATGGATTTCCTCTGGATATTGTTTCAGATAGAGGGGTACAGTTCGTTTCCCGATTTTGGAGGTCACTTTGTAAACATTTTGGAACTTCAATTTCCCTGTCTACTTCTCATCATCCACAATCTAACGGCCAGACTGAAAGGGTAAATCAGTGTCTTGAAACATATCTCAGACATTATGTGGATCATTTTCACTCTAACTGGACTTCTTACCTTCCTTTGGCTGAATTGGCTCATAACGCCCGGTATAATTCCTCCCTTCAGACATCTCCTTTTCAGGCGGCTTACGGATTTCAGCCCAGAACATTTCTTTTGCATACTTCTTCCACAGAAAATCCTGCTTCTGATCTTTCTGCCCGAAGATTAACCCGACATTGGCGAAGAATACATCGTATCCTCTCTGTAACTTCTAAACGTTACAAGTTCTTTTCAGATCTACGACGGAAGAAGGCTCCCAAGTATCGTTCTGGCGATAAAGTTTGGATTTCCTCTCGTTTTCTTCGCCTGAAACAACCTTCTACCAAACTGGGACCACGATACGTGGGTCCTTTCCGAATACTGGGTCAAGTGTGTTCCACTGCTTACCGAGTGGCTTTACCTAAGACTCTCAAAGTCCATCCGGTATTCCACGTTTCTCTTCTAAAACCCATGATGTCCAACAGGTATTCTAAACCCCTTTCTAAACCTCCACCTCTGTTTGTCCATGGACATCCTGAGCTTGAGATCAGTCATATTCTGGATTCCAAACTCCGTGGCAAGAAATTGTATTATCTCATTCATTGGAAAGGTTATCCAGTCACGGAACGTTCCTGGGAGCCAGCTCATCAAGTAAATGCTCCTGCTTTAATAAAGGCCTTCCACAAGTCTCATCCTGCTAAACCTGGTCCTGTTCCCCGGAGGGGTTCTTGAGGAGGGGGGTGCTGTCATGATTTCTCCGTTCATCGCCGTGTCACCGCGGCTCCCGGAGCTTCTCAGTGTGGATGACGTCACGTCGCTTAGCAACGTGACGCATCCTCTGACACACCCCTCTGTATTCGTCACCGCTCCTGCCTTTAAACTCCGGCGGGAGATCGTACTCGGGGCCTGTTTGTTTGATTCCCCGGCGTCTGTGAGTACTTGAATATATTGCTTCTCTTGTGTACCGACTTCTGCCTGCCTGACCTAGCTCTTGTCTAATCCCTTCTACTGTTGTTTGAATACCGACTCCTGCCTGCCTGACCAAGCTTTTGCCTTACCCTATTACTGTTATTTGGATATCGACTACTGCCTGCCTGACCTAGCTTTTGCCTGATCTCTGCTTCTGATTTTTGGATACCGACTTCTGCCTGCCTGACCTTGCTTATGCCTTATCCTTAAACCTTCTCTTGGATTTATATCTTTTTGTTTGTTACAAGCCTGCTTAAAGGGACATTTACTTTTACAAGCTGCAAAAGAGAACTTTGTCTTTTTGTTTGTTACAAGCCTGCTTAAAGGGACATTTACTTTTACAAGCTGCAAAAGAGAACTTTGTCTTTTTGTTTGTTACAAGCCTGCTTAAAGGGACATTTACTTTTACAAGCTGCAAAGGAGAACTTTGTCTTTTTGTTTGTTACAAGCCTGCTTAAAGGGACATTTACTTTTACAAGCTGCAAAAGAGAACTTTGTCTTTTTGTTAGTTACAAGCCTGCTTAAAGGGACTATTACTTTTACAAGCTGCAAAAGAGAACTTTGTCTTTTTGTTTGTTACAAGCCTGCTTAAAGGAACAATTATTATTTCTTGAAACCTTTCTTGTCTGTTTCCTGAGTGGGTCACGTCCTGGTTATTTCTCAGTGTGCTAGCGTGTGTTTTTCTATTCACACTAGCAGTTGGGTTACATCCCGGACTGATTCCTATACGGCTGACATAAGCTACTAATATTCTACATTCTTCCTGTGATTCTTAACTATCATGCATTGGTAAACCAACCTGGATAATGCATGGTCTTTGAAAGTCAATTCTGGAGAAAACAGTTGATCTTCAATAGGTGTCTTATTCATCATTTCAAAAATAGAGGACTGAAAAACCATCTAAAAATTAAAAAATAATCTAAGTGTCTGATTGTGATACCTATATATCTAATTATGAACAAAGTATGACTAATGTATGTAAGCTACTAATATTCTACATTCTTCCTGTGATTCTTAACTATCATGCATTGGTAAACCAACCTGGATAATGCATGGTCTTTGAAAGTCAATTCTGGAGAAAACAGTTGATCTTCAATAGGTGTCTTATTCATCATTTCAAAAATAGAGGACTGTGAAATACCATCTAAAAATTAAAAAATAATCTAAGTGTCTCCAATAGGATGCCTCCACAGCCTTATTTTATCAAATAGTTGGCACTTACCATGTGAACATGTCTTTGTATGGTTTTCAAGGTCAGCAGATTTGAAAGATAATGCCAGACATGATCCCATTGGTATTCTTCAATTTCAAACTTGTCTTTTTCCACTGTCAGTCTGGGAATTCTTCACTGTCATTCTTCGAATTCTTCCCTTTCAGTCTTTACATGAAGTCATCTCCCTAATGGCATAAAAAGGTTTATTAAAATTACTACTACAAGTGTGTGAATCAGTTCTGTACCCCTCTCCCACCCCCCATTTCTGAATCAATTTCTGTCACTAGCTTACTAAGCGTGTGTAGCATCTTGTGTTATGATCTATCAAGTGTGAAGATGAGTCATATTGAGCAGAACGAACCTCTAATGTGTGACTTTGAACCATAGTCATGCTAGAGGATAGTTATGCTAGAGGATCCCTTTCTGAGTATTTACATTTTAAGTAATGTGTAAACTAAATACTAGTTTTGAAAATGTATGCCATATGATGTATTTGTGTACAATTCATGCCAGCAACAGTCCATACATTTATACTTACCAGCTGATGTCCTCTTTAAAAACCAGGTGGCAAAGACTCGCTACAGGACCCAATGACCAGAGCATCACCTATATTAATAAATGAAACACATTTTTAGCATTTGATGAACAATCCTAACATGTTTGCACAATTCTCTACTTGTCATTTCCCTAGAGTTCACATCTATTGACAATACTCCAATCTAACTTCTATTATTTACCGTCTAAAGTGGCGGTTGATGATGTCTGCTCTGACATTGAGCCCCTCGTCCCGGAATGGCCCCTCTAGAACTGGATCGTCCTCATCTCTGAGGAGGTTTCGGTGTGCCTGGATGGCCTGCAGCATCCCAGCCCGCTATGCAATATTATGCAGGACACTACAGGCTAAAACGATCTTAGCCACCTTCTTTGGGTTGTACTGGAGGGCTCCTCCCGACCTGTCAAGGCACCTGAACCTCATCTTCAGGCGCCCGAACATTCGTTCAACCACAGCGCTGGTTCTCTTATGAGCCCTATTGTAGCGCTCCTAAGCCACATCAGTCGGGCTACGCAAGGGGGTAATAAGCCAAGGCCGGCTCATGTACCCAGAATCACCTATAAATTATGAACAGAACATAATTCAAACTGAATCCTCAAAATTGTATTTTGATTCCAAAAAAAGTTTGTGTACACGATAATCCACTAACAAATGTTTATTTTTTAAAAGAAGAATCTAGTTCAATATTATTCTCTATCTTCCCATTTCAGCTAAGACATGCTACATATGCGTATTTCACCTAAACCAGACCTTGTGTAAAATACCAACTAAATGGTTACATTGCATTCTCTATCTGAGCATTTAAGGTAAGACATGCTACATATCTGCATTGAACTAAAAGTAGACATTAGCGGAAAGAGACAATGACATGGTTAAATTGCATTGGCTGCTATCTTCCCATTTCAGCTAAGACATGCTACATATGCGTATTTCGCCTAAACCAGACCTTGTGTAAAATACCAACTAAATGGTTACATTGCATTCTCTATCTGAGCATTTAAGGTAAGACATGCTACATATCTGCATTGAACTAAAAGTAGACATTAGCGGAAAGAGACAATGACATGGTTAAATTGCACTGGCTGCTATCTTCCCATTTCAGCTAAGACATGCTACATATGCGTATTTCGCCTAAACCAGACCTTGTGTAAAATACCAACTAAATGGTTACATTGCATTCTCTATCTGAGCATTTAAGGTAAGACATGCTACATATCTGCATTGAACTAAAAGTAGACATTAGCGGAAAGAGACAATGACATGGTTAAATTGCATTGGCTGCTATCTTCCCATTTCAGCTAAGACATGCTACATATGCGTATTTCGCCTAAACCAGACCTTGTGTAAAATACCAACTAAATGGTTACATTGCATTCTCTATCTGTGCATTTAAGGTAAGACATGCTACATATCTGCATTGAACTAAAAGTAGACATTAGCGGAAAGAGACAATGACATGGTTAAATTGCATTGGCTGCTATCTTCCCATTTCAGCTAAGACATGCTACATATGCGTATTTCGCCTAAACCAGACCTTGTGTAAAATACCAACTAAATGGTTACACTGCATTCTCTATCTGAGCATTTAAGGTAAGACATGCTACATATCTGCATTGAACTAAAAGTAGACATTAGCGGAAAGAGACAATAACATGGTTAAATTGCATTTGCTGCTATCTTCCCATTTCAGCTAAGACATGCTACATATGTGTATTTCGCCTAAACAAGACCTTGTGTAAAATGTCAACTAAATGGTTAGATTGCATTCTCTGAGCATTTAAGGTAAGACATGCTACATATCTGTATTGAACTAAAAGTAGACATTTGCGGAAATATAAATAAATGGTTAAATTGCATCCTATAGCTGAACATTACGCTAACATTTTAAAACTACAGTGGCAATTGTCTAACTAATTAACCATGTTGTGCACAAATACTCACCAACGAGATAACCAGGGGGCATTTGTCTTTCCTCAAACTGCCGCCACAGGGTGGACAGAGAGAGGATGCGGGCATCATGACAAGCCCCTCCAAAATTTGCACACACATGCATAATCCTCATCTGTGCGTCACAAACATACTGCACGTTGAGGCTATGAAAATGTTTGTGATTTCTGAAGGGCAAGTCATCAATTGGAGCACGCAGCGCAATGTGGGTACAATCTATGGCTCCCAAGACATTGGGCAATTCAGCAATAGCAAAGAATTCCCGCTTCAGGCACCTCCAATCACCATCATTCTGTGGGAATCCTATGTAATGCTTACTGATACGTACCATGGCGTCCAGAAATTTATCAAACACCACAGAGAATGTACCTTGAGACAGGCCATGCATGTACATTTCTCCGGATTGAAAACTCCCGGAGGCCAGGACGTATAGACAATTTAGCATCTTACTCATGCCGGGAACAGCAGTCCTTATTCTTATACGTGGCTCCAAATGAGGTTTAAGAAGATCGTAAAGGCCAATGAGCTGTTCGCGATTGAGCCGATACTTATCATAAACCTCAAAGTCACTCATGTTTTCCAAGGTGGGTCTCACCCTGTAGACAGGAGGACCTCGAACCAGACGAGCCCTTCGTCTCACTCGGAGCCGCCGAGGCTGCCTGATTCTATCAACAGCTAGTTCGCCAATAGCAGCACCAGCAGCGTCTACCATGTCATCATCATCCATATTTCCAAACAGCAGAGCAAGGCATAACAAGGTATGCAAATTGATCTGATGTGGATCACAAGGGATGCTTTGGCCATGTTGTTTGGGGGATTTATAGTACAATTAGTCCAATGGTAGTGAGTTTGTAATGATTGCTAATTGTATTCACTTGTTTGTATGTGAGCGGCGCAAATGCTTTCACAGTGGGCGTTTTTTTGGTGTTTGCTGAAATGTTGTTTTCCCCCAATGAATCTCAATGTGAAAGTGTCAAATATCACACATACAGTGCATGTTTGTAATGTTTGATCATATGCGTAATCAATATTTCTTAAACGCGATCTTATAGTAAAAAGCACACGTCCAGGCAAACATGAATGAAAGTGCATAGTTGTGTATAATGTGCATCGAATGTGATCGATCAATGTTGCTGCAACATTGTTTGTAAACGATAAAGTAACATCTGCCATCTGTAGTATTGTATATATAAGTGATTGCCGAGCTGTCAATATTGTATGCGTCCCTTTAAAATCGCAATAATAATTCAGAACTTCCCGTCTGCCATCTGTAGTATTGTATATATAAGTGATTGCCGAGATGTCAATATTGTATGCGTCCCATTAAAATCTGCATAATAATTCAGAACTTCCCGTCTGCCATCTGTAGTATTGTATATATAAGTGATTGCCGAGATGTCAATATTGTATGCGTCCCATTAAAATCTGCATAATAATTCTGAACTTCCGGCTGTCATCTGTAGTATTGTATATATAAGTGATTGCCGAGATGTCAATATTGTACACGTCCCATTAAAATCTGCATAATAATTCTGAACTTCCGGCTGTCATCTGTAGTATTGTATATATAAGTGATTGCCGAGATGTCAATATTGTATGCGTCCCTTTAAAATCGCAATAATAATTCAGAACTTCCCGTCTGCCATCTGTAGTATTGTATTTATAAGTGATTGCCGAGCTGTCAATATTGTATGCGTCCCATTAAAATGGCACTAATACTGAAGAACTTCCGGCTGTCATCTGTAGTAGTGTATATATAAGTGATTGCCGAGATGTCAATATTGTATGCGTCCCTTTAAAATCGCAATAATAATTCAGAACTTCCCGTCTGCCATCTGTAGTATTGTATATATAAGTGATTGCCGAGCTGTCAATATTGTATGCGTCCCATTAAAATGGCACTAATACTGAAGAACTTCCGGCTGTCATCTGTAGTATTGTATATATAAGTGATTGCCGAGATGTCAATATTGTATGCGTCCCTTTAAAATCGCAATAATAATTCAGAACTTCCCGTCTGCCATCTGTAGTATTGCATATATAAGTGATTGCCGAGCTGTCGATATTGTATGCGTCCCATTCAAATCGCACTAATACTGAATAACTTCCGGCTGTCATCTGTAGTATTGTATATATAAGTGATTGCCGAGCTGTCAATATTGTATGCGTCCCATTAAAATGGCACTAATACTGAAGAACTTGCGGCTGTCATCTGTAGTATTATATATATAAGTGATTTGCGAGCTGACAATATTTATTAATTGTCCCATTCAAATCGCCCTAATAATGCTGTTCCAAACTGTTGTTTACGTATATGTTGTATTGTAGTATTGAGTGCTAAAGTTCTGAAAGGGGCGGTACAGTCGTAAAGCTGTAATGTGTATGGTTGAATCTTCTAATGACGTCATCATATTATTAACCTGCCTATGTAGTTCTGAAATCCTCATTGTGTTGTTGTATTGTGCTACATTGTTATTGTGTGCTGAATAAAATATAAATGTGTGCTTTGTGGTTGCGTGATGGGTGATGCGTGTTATGCACATGTACGTATATATTGTGATTGTGTCCCACATATGCTGACTTCTATATAGCGGTCTGGCATTGTTGTTCCTTCCCATAAAGTGACAGCTGTAATCTGTTGTAATGATGTTCTTCTTGTACGTAATTCCTAATGGTTTATTGTGATGGAATCGTGATGTTAAAAGTACAGTAAAATCCATATGTTCTGTTTTGTGATTCCTAGAGAGAATGTAATGTGTTTTTCCCCCATCATTTGAATGCACATGTATGAGTGAATGATAAAAGTAATGTATGTGCATCCATGACTGATCATGTGTTAAGCCTATGTAGATATGCAGTTGCTGCAAGCATATGAGTTGAATAAATGAAATGCAATAATAAAGGTAAATGAGAGGTGTTTCCCATTGTGTACTGTTTGTGAATCCTGAAATGTTGTAATTATTTTTGTGTCCGTTTAAATGTGATTTTATTTTTAAAAATGTTTGTTACTAGTGATGTTGATTTGTAGTTGATGTAATGTAAAAGTATGAAACAATTTAATGCTGTTGTGAATATTCAATAAGTAAAATCCATAAGTCCACCATAGGGAAATAGTCATTTCTTGATCTATTTGTCATAGCTGGGTCTAACGCAGAAAAGCATGTTTTTTTTCCGATTTATAGCGCTGGTATTTGGAGTTTTTTTTGTCTACGCTTTTTGCGTGCGTTAGGGAAATCTGTCTGTCGCGTGCACGAGCACGTCTTCCCCATAGAAGTCAATGGAGGCTCAAAATTTTGGTTAAAAAAAATTCAAAGACTGGTTTTCCTCGTAAAGTGAGTGACGTCATGGTCTTGTGTGAAAAAGTAGCTAAATCGTGTTCATTTTGTAATAAATAACTTGTTTGTGTATGTAATGTGGTGTATATTTTTTGTATGCATCGATGAGTTTATGTTTGTGATAATATTATTAGTTAGATGTAGCTATATGAGTGTGTTTTCCCGTGTGTCAATGTTAGTCAATGGCAAAATGGATTTGTGTTGGTTTTTTTCTAACACCCGAGATCTCGCAACTTTGATCCTTTCTATTTAGAAGAAAAAATATTAAATCTGAAGAATAAATATAGTGTAGTGTTTGTATGAGTGTAAGTGTACTTTGTGTAATATTTGTTTTGTGATTCGTGGATGTTTATTTTGTCGGTAGATGTTAACTACTGGGTCTGAGCTGTCGGTAGAGATTTGTGCGTTGGGTGATTTTTGAGTGTCGGTAAATAAACTCTAAATACCGGAGGGCGGTAAAAACAAGCGTTAGGAGCCTCTAACGCTGGTTTTGACGGCTACCGCCAAACTCTAAATCTAGGCCTAAGTTTCCCATCACCCCCATCTGACATCATGTTCCAAAGATACATGAGGATGTGAATAAACCCCTGTGGAGGCCCATTGTATCAGGCATAAGCTCATTTTGGAGCCAGTGTCTGAGTGGATGGACTCCATTCTTCAACCTTTGGTAATTAATTTGTATAGTTATCTAAAAGATTCTAGTCATTTGTTAGAGGACATGAAAGAAATTAGATGGCTAAAAAATTACCACTGGGCTATTATTGACATAGAATCCCTGTATTCATGCATTCCTCATGCATTGGGTATCCAGGCAGTGAAATACTTCCTGGATAGGGACACTGTATATCAGGAAGAAGTCAAGCTCTTTCTCTGTGACTCCTTCTTACCCAAAATTACTTTCTGTTTGATCAAGAATATTTCCTTCAATTCTGTGGCACAGCAATGGGGGCAAAATTTGACCCCTCCAATGGTAATTTATTTGTGGGTTGGTAGGAACTCCACTTCATACATATATGTTGACCGAAACCCATACATTGATGACATAATCTTGTATAGACGTTTCACTGAAGATATGGGGGTATATTTAACATAGTGCGAGCGGACATGATATGATGTAGCTGTCAGCATTTATCATTGCACCAGCAGTTCAGGTGAACTGCTGGTGCAATCCCGTCTGCAGATTTGGCCATTAGCAGGGGGAGTCGATCAACCCAATCGTATTCAATCATGTTGATTTCTGTCCGTGGCCTCAGAGCAGGTGAACAAGTTATGGAGCAGTGGTCTTTAGACCGCTGCTTCATAACTTCTGTTTCCAGCGAGCCTGAAGGCCGATTTATCAAGCTCTATACGGAGCTTGATAAATTGGCCCCATGGTGTTCATCATACAGAGCACAGAGAGTAATCCTAATATTCTTGTGGAATTATTGACATATCTAAACCATAACACTATGGGATTACAATTTACTGGGTAATATGATTAATCTTGTATACATTTTTTAGACTTTAGAAAATTCTGTTGTAACTGGTGAGATTTTGACTAGCAGATATCATAAACCAACCGCAGGTAACACCATCCTACATGCTGAGTCTGCTCATCCTCCACGCCTGTTTAATTCCATACCAAAAGCAGAATTTAATGAAATACGAACTCTGATCATATACTGTATATGATATACAATCAGAGGAATTGAAGGATAGACTCCTCAGAAGAGGTTATGAATTGGATACCTCCGACCTCTGCTCAAAAACAAGCCACAAACTGTCCTATAGTTAAAACCTCCCAAAAATATCATTTCTGATGGTGCAGTCATCTTCAGCACCCCATATTCTCTACAATTTAACAACATTGTCTCAATTAAAAAAAAAAATTCTGATGTTGATAGGGAATGATACAGTGTTAGCTCCTTTTGTTAAGAAGTGTAAATTTTGTATCCAGACACCCCAACACATTTGGGTCTAAACTATCACCAAGCATGGCCAATAATAGGCATACAGAACCTCTACTTGGCTTCAACACAATGGTAACTGCAAGTGCAATTACTTCAATTTTAAAACTTGTTAAGTATTAGCCATAGGCAATACCTTTAGCTCTAATAAAAAGAGAGAAGCGCTCAACCTGGGAATGAACAATAGCTTGTTCTATGGCTAGTCATCACCCAAGAAGCAATCTCTTTTTGCTCAACATGTGCCTTTCCCAGAGAATAACTTCCCTGCATGTTTATAGACTTTAAAACTTTTACAATAAAGTATAACTTTTTATCTTTATCCTCTAGTGCTCGGGATTCCTTGCTGCTTCACTGAGACCTCTGTACTTGCACCACCACTGGCTCTAATAATATAATGTACAATGGACTGGAGCAATTACCATTTGCTTGCAAATTCCTAGGGGGTTGGAAAGCACCCCCTCCCCCTTGTCACCCACTCTAGAAGCTCATGTTGTTATATTATATTGTTGTTTACATATAACTGCAAATGGGATAACACATTTAGATCTAGAGCAGCTATGTACTTGCATGGACCTACCTGAACACATCTTACGAGCCAATAACAAGGGCAACCGATCACCAGCTAGCTCCTAGTAGTGCATTGCTGCTCCTGAGCCTACCTAGTTATGCTTTTCAACAAAGGAAGTATATTGGATAGTAACAGTAAAGTCTGTTTAAATTGCATGTTCTGAACTTGAAAGTTAAATTTTGAGTTTCATGTCCCTTTTAACTTGGTCTCAGCCAGCGTGCTCCTGACACACTGGTCTGTTAGTGTAAGGGTTAGGATGAGTGGAACTCGATATGAAGCAATAGATGCACAGGAAACCAAAATTATTTTAAAAAGTTTTAATAAAGCAAGAGAAACAAAAACTAAGGGTAAAACGAGAGCAGAGTCCAGGAACAGCCAAAGGTCAGGTACTGTGAGATCAGTCCAGCAACTAGGTACCAATGGGGAAAGCAGGAGCGATATCCAGCAGGTATAGGTGGACAGGCTGGCACAGGATACCAGATAGATGCAGTAGTAACAACAAGATTCAGGCAAGCTGCCACTGTTACAATAAGCACAAGAGACTCAGCAGCGGGATGAAGCGGGTACTGTTGGTGAAGCTGTCACAAGATATCAGTTGGGTACATTGGGTACAGCAGGATTCAGGTAAGCTGCCACTTGTACAGCAGGGTTACAGGAGACTCAGTAGGGGGCACAGGATACCCAGCAGGTAATGTTGGTGAGACAGTCAATGGATACCAGGTGAGTGAAGCAGGTACAGCAGGATACAAATAAGCAGTCACTGTTACAGAAGGATACAGGAGACTCAGCAGGCTGTTATGGGATACAAGGTGAGTGCAGCAGGTACAGCGGGATACAGGTAAGCTGCCACTGGTACAGCCGAATACAGGAGACTCAGTAGGATGTCACAGAATACTAGGTGAGTGCTGCTGGTATGATACCCAACAGGTACTATTGGTGATATAGTACATAATATAATACAGAAGACTCAGTAGGATGTCACAGAATACTAGGTGAGTGCTGCTGGTATGATACCCAACAGGTACTATTGGTGATATAGTCACAGGATACCAGGTGAGTCCAGCAGGTACAGCGGGATACAGGTAAGCTGTTACTGGTACAGCAGGATACAGGAGACTAAGCATGATGTTATGGATACTAGGATAAGTGAGAAAAGGAACAGGAGGGGAGGTAAGCTCCAAAATAACTCAGCCCAGAGTGATGGGCTGAGTAGGTTTATATAAGAATTCCCACACATGTGGCCAAATAGGTAGAAGTTCCTGTAATTAGTTGTTGCCCCATTAAATTCGAGCAGCGTGTGCCACAGTGCACCTAGGGTGAGCAGCAGCAGAAGACAGCGTTCCTCTATGTGGAGGCAGGAGCCTGTTGTGGAATTAGGTATGTTTCTGAAAGTTAGTGGCTGCTAAGAAGTGAAACTGAAGAACCCTGAACTTAATGCAGGGCTGCCCACACTATTCCCAGGGGCCATACATGACCTACCAGATGTTTGTTTTCTGCTCAGTGGTGCTGAGGACCACACAGACATTAAGTAATCAGTTGTGTATTTGTACCACCCTTAGTGAATGTAACTGTATGTAGGACTGAGATTTAAAGATAGAAGCTTACTATATAGTTAACTAAAATAATGATTATATTCTAATTTTATATTGAGGCATTTTCTCTAGCATAACTATCATGTAATGTGTCCTAACCCCACCATTACTGATTGACCCTAGCACCACTAGAATAGCTCCCAGAACCTTTGTGAATGTTCTTGGAGCTGTATCCTACTTGAAAGGTAGAGCCACAAACTGGAAATAGTTGTATAGGAAGGCAAACCTTAGATATTGATAACAAAAATCATCTTTATGAATAGAGAAATACAAGAAGGTGTCTTTCAAGTCTATGGTGGAAATTAATTGGCCCCTTTTTTACCAAGTGTAAGATGGTCCATGTCACCTCCATCTTGAATGTGGTTACCAAAAGAAATTTTAAGAACTTGAGATCTAGAATTTGGTCTGTAAGTTCCCTCCTTATTCAGAACCATGAACAGATTTGAATTAAACCCTTGGCTTCTTTCCAACCCTGGAACGGGAATAATAACTCACAAATTTTTCAGGTTTTGTTAACATTGGAAAAAGGCTAGTGCCTTTGACTGAAGTTTGGGTAGATTGACAGGAATAACCTTTCCCAAGGAGGCCTGGGCCAAAGCCCTATTCTGTATCCCTGAGATACAATGTTGAGTACCCAGGGATCCTAGACATATTTGTTACCCCCTACCAGAGCTAAGCCTGGTTTAGGTGTCGCACCTTCATAAAGTGCTTAGATTTGTTCCAAGTACTGCCTGGCTTCTATTGAGGCTTGGAAGCCTCAACTTTCTGGCCAGATGAGGAAGATTTCTGATTACTGGACTGGTGAAAAGAAAGAAAACGATAAGCAAATCTAGTTATGTCTTTGGACTTTTTGTCCCGAGGTAAAAAAGCACACCTAGCACCAAACACTGTGTCAATAATTACATCCAAGTTAGGACTGAATAAAATGTATCCTTGGAAAGGGAGAGATAAAAGTCTGCCCATTGACACTATAGGGCCAATTTAACAAGGGCCGAATGTCCCCTAATCGCCCTGTTTCGGAGCCAGCCTTTAGTCTTCTTAAGACCACTGCTCGTTAACTTGTCCGCTGCCTCTGAGGCTGTGGACAGCAATCAACCTGATTGGATACGTTGCGGGGGGGGTGTCATTTCACAAGCAGTTCATCAGAACTGCTTGTGCAATGTTAAATGCCGACAGCGTATGCTGTTGGCATTTAGCAATGTTGGGCGTTTATGATTCACTATAGCGAATCATGTCCACCCGCCATTTGATAATTCGGCCCCCATGTCTACAGACTAAGATTTGAGCCACAAAGCTCTTGTGAGAACCACTAAAGGAACAATCTTTGCTTTAATCTTTGCTTTAATGCGAATTATCTCAAAAATTGTCCCAAATAAAGGAATTAGCAACCTTGATAATTTTAAAACAATCCTGAATTTCTTCTAGGGAGAGGTTTCTGAAGCAAAACCATTTCTGATAAGGTGTCACACCACAAAGTGATAGCACTCGCTACATAGGCCACACTGAATGCTGGCCTGAATAAAAAAGCTGCTTGAGGAAAATCTTTCCTATGAAAAGTCTCTAGCTTTCTATCCATTGGGTCATTAGAAGAGTTACTTTTCTCTAAGGGGGTAGTAGTACTTTTAGCAAGTGTAGCAATAGCTCCATTCACTTTGGGAATAGATTCCCAAAATTCCAGATTTTCATGAGAAATTGGAAATATATATTTTTGAACTCAGAAAAAAAGTTTTAGGAGGCTTGAAAAAATATATATAGTTGTTTAAATGATCTTTTCATCTGTAGGAACAGGTTCTTAGAACTCCCTGAGTAAGGTTCTTGCATGAAAGTGTGCAGATAACCCATCTTAAATATTCACTCTCAGATTCCAGGCCCAATGAAAGATCCTGACTATCTAAAAGTATCTCCTTATGAAGTATCTGAATCTTACACATCCCAATCCTTAAAGGGACACTGTACCCAAAAATTTTCTTTTTTTGATTCAGATTGAGTATGAAATTTTAAGCAACTTTCTAATTTACTCCTGTTATCAAATGTTCTTCATTCTCTTGGTATCTTTATTTGAAATGCAAGAATGTAAGTTTAGATGCCGGCCCATTTTTGGTGAACAACCTGGGTTGTCCTTGCTGATTGGTGGATAAATTCATCCACCAATAAAAAAGTGCTGTCCAGAGTACTGAAAACAAAACAAAAAGCTTAGATGCCTTCTTTTTCAAATAATGATAGCAAGAGAATGAAGAAAAATTGATAATAGGAGTAAATTAGAAAGTTGCTTAAAATTACATGCTCTTTCTGAATTACAGAAGAAAAAAAATTGGGTTAAGTGTCCCTTTTAGCAGAGTTACAGATGTGCTGCTTCTTTGAGATATACCAGATGAACTGGGGAAGCATCAATGCCAAAACTTCACAAATATTGGAGTGCAAATATTCCTTAAAATCAGAAGCATCTAGGTAATCTCCCAGGGACCTACCCTACACTATAATTGGTCTCTCAGTCAGCACACTTATAACACAAAAAGTTTCCCAAGGCAAAAACTGACCTCCAGAGGGAAAGACCTAAGTGTGTATTGTCCTCGGGGTAGGTGAAAAATTAACAATATACATCCCAATAGCCTGAGGGCTATGTGAATGCTCATCTTCACCTACCTGTTAGAAATCGCATCACCTTTCTTACCCACCTGCAATAAACCTGCGTCCAGCACAATAGCCCATCCTGGTTAGATCTGAAACAGGAGTACATCAAGAGGCCAACAGGAGGAGGCTGAAGGATAATTCCCAGCAACACTTGAGGCAGGCCAGTGACAAACTCACATGGGAGAATTACTATCACTGCCAGTTTACTCCTGTACATCCCATTTTCCTATTCCCAGCTCTCTAAAGGGGATAATGTGTTTTACATAGGTCTGAGAACCCCTGAAGGGCACTTCAGCTTTTACCTTCTCCTATAGAGGCAAATAAGACGGAGGTGTACTGGGAAGTGGGAGGGATTAAGGGCTCCTAGTATGTTGGGTATTTTTTGCCTCCTCCAAATGGACTGGAGTTTAATTCCACATGTGATGGCTCGTGGGCTCTTACCACCATATGGAAGAAAAGTGATTAACCCAAAAGAGATAGTAAATAAAATACCTTACCTCTTCCTCCATTCCAAGGGTTTGATGGACAGTTCTATTTAAAGCATCTTGGGAAGCTCAAGACCTGTTTAATATACAAAAAAATCAAAAACAATAACAACACAGCTAAATACAATATAAATTACAAATATAAAGGAAGGACACATATCAAACTTTCATATATCTAATTTTTTTACATAAATTCTATAAAATCACCTACTACAGAACCCAAAGACAGACCAAACATACAGCTAGATTACGAGTTTTGAGTGCTATAGGGAAATTAACAAACACAACAAAAGTGGTGTTATTTAATCCCCTGTAGCGCTGCCATTACAAGTTTTAAAAAATCAGGCTTGTGCGTGCGATATGGTTGTGTTGAGCTCCATACCGCACCAAAAATAAGCGCTGTGTTTGACATGCTCGTGCACGCTTCCCCCATAGACATCCATGGGGAGGGCGGGTCAGAAAACACCTGTGATCATGGAAATAAAAGCCCTGTAACGCAGCCCCATTGATGTTTATGGAGAAAAAGAAAATATTGTTTAAACCTAACACCTTAACATAAACCCCACACGTCCAAACACCCCTAATCTGCTGCCCCCGACATCGCTGATGCCTGCCTACAGTTATTAACCCCTAATCTGCCACTCCCGATATTGCCGCCATCTAAATCAAGGTATTAACCCCTAATCTGCCAATCCCAATGTCTCCGCCACTATACTAAAGTTATTAACACTTATTCCACCGCACCCCAACATCTCCCACACTATAATAAATCTATTAACCCCTATTCTGCTGCTCCCCAACATCGCAACAACTAAAGAAAGCTATTAACCCCTAAACCTCTGGCCTCCCACATAACTACCACTAAATAAACCTATTAACCCCTAAACTGCCAGCCCCTCACATTGCAACAACCTAAATTAAACTATTAACCCCTAACCCTAAGCCTAATGTAACCCTAACCCTAACCTAACCCTAGCCCTAACACCCCCTAAATTTAACATAATTAAAATAGAGCTAAACTAAACTTACAATTATTAACTAAATAAACCTACTAACCCCTTAACCGCCAGCCCCCCACATCGCAACAACCTAAATTAAAATATTAACCCCTACACCTACCCCTAAACCGAACCCTACCCCTAACCTTAACCGTAACCCTAACACCCCCTAACTTTAACATAATTAAAATAGATCTAAATAAAATTTAGAAATTATTAACTAAATAATACCTATTTAAAACTAAATACATACTTACCTGTGAAATAAAACCTAAGCTAGACACAATATAATCAATCAGCCAATAGAATGAGAGCTGCTTAAATCAAATTGGCTGATTTGAACAGCCAATAGGATTTTAGCAGCTATAATTCCTATTGGCTGATTCAAATGTTTCAGCCAAAAGGAATGCAAGGGACGCCATCTTGAATCGCGTCCCTTGCATTGAAGATTCAGTGCACGGCTGCGACCGTATGATGAGGATGCTCCATGCCAGATGTCTTCAGGATGGACCTGCTCCGTGCCACTGGGCTGAAGATAGAAGATGCCACCTGGATGAAGACTTCTCGTCGCCTGGATGAGGACTTTTCCTCTGGGATGAAGATCGTTCAAGCGGGACTTCAAAAACTGTAAGTGGATCTTCGGGGGTTAGTGTTTTTTTAAGTTTTTTTTGGGTAGGTCTTATTTTTAGATTAGGGTTTGGGCAGTAAAAGAGCTAAATGCCCTTTTAAGGGCAATGCCCATCCAAATGCCTTTTTCAGGGCAAAGGGTAGCTTAGGTTTTTATAGAGTAAGGTTTTTTATTTTGGGGGGTTGTTTAGGTGATGAGTTTTACTGTTGGGGGTTGTTTGTATTTTTTTTTTATAGGTAAAAGAGCTGATAATTTTGGGGCAATGCCCCAAAAGCCCTTTTAAGGGCTATTGGTAGTTTATTGTAGGCTAGGGTTTTTTTTATTTTGGGTGGGCTTTTTTATTTTGATAGGGCTATTAGATTAGGTGTAATTCTTTTTTATTTTTGATAATTTAGTTTTTTATTTTCTGTAATTAGATAGTTTGTAATTTTTAGAGTAGTGTTAGGATTTTTTTAATGTGCGATGTGGGATGGCCTCGGTAACTAGGTCAAATCAAGCTCGCCACAATTACGCTGCGGAATTCCAGCATATTTGCGGTTGAAGGCTTGATAAATATTCCCCTTAGACAACTCTTCTAAATGCTTTTATTAAAAACACAAATTTAAAAAGTTTTAACCTAAAATAGGAGGTAAATGTAATAACTTACCTCCTTCCTCCATTCCGTTGGTTTGATTTTATTTAAAACTTCTTGGGAAGCTCAAGTAAAGAGACCTGTTTAATAAAGAATATTAAAACATACAAATGTTGCTACATGATTAGTGTCCTCTCAGGATCACTACAAATTTATACAAATGTCAATAATTTTGTATTACACAGGACTTACAAAATTTGTAAAAAAATTTAACCCCCCCCCCAATAATCTCCTAATGTTTAAAAATAATGAATCTATTTTTTAACATCTCTTTAGCAAGTTAAACCCCCCCCCCCACTATTTTTAATATAGAATAATTTATGGGGGGTAACTTAAAAAATAAGGTAACAAAATTATATAAATAGTAATATTTAACAATGCTAATAAAAAAAAAATCAGACATGTACAGCCTACATTACATATTAAAGGGACAGTCAACGTTCAATTTAATGTCACATTATTGTGCACTATGTGCAGAAATTTGTAGCATTAACCTAAAAAAAATTTTTTTAACCCCCCTAAAATCGTACTCATCTTACCTTCCTCGTCAACCTCTACTGCTCTTCAGGTTTCTTCAAACGGTACGTCACGGGCGCGCTGTATAATCACAGTGCACCATTCGTGCCGTTGAACTACATGTAGCTCACTCCTGCGCTGGGTAAAGCAGCCCAGTGTGAGAGCGCGCTACATGTAGTTCAATAAGACGACCGATTGCACTGTAATTAGAAACCTTGTTGTTGAAGAAACCAGAAGGGCAGAAGAGGCTGGCGAGGAAGGTAAGGTGAGGTAAGTATGAGTTTGGGGAGTTAAATCTTTAAAATCATTTCCAGTATCCACATAATTGTGGGCATAATTATGTAACATTAATTTGAACATTGACTGACTCTTTAATATATATATATATATATATATATATATATTTTGTCCTTAAGATTACCTGCTTTTTCCAAAAAAACTAAAAGGTACATCAACCAGTGTGACAATCACTTCCTCTCTCCCTCCTACACCATCCCACCACTAATCCAATACTCCATAGAGGAAGAGAGGATGTGTCACTCTGCTTGCTGTCCTTTTCGGTCTTTCCGTGAACAAAATAAAATTGTTATACTAATAATAAAACAATTAATAAAAAGCACTAGTTGAAAAACATATTTACCTAAATCTCCTTCCTTCTCCCAGCTCCACAAACTCTCTACCATTTAAGTTCCCTACAGAGAATATCACTCTGCTTCGCTTCCATTAAGGTTGTCTAGAGGTGTAGGCAGTTCTACAAAAGCAAATATTGAAAAAAGTGCTTAACCCCAAAGAGGTGATAATTAAAACAGCTTACCTCTTCCTCCATTCTGATGGTTTGATGAACAGTTCTATTAAAAGCATCTTAGGAAGCTCAAGTAAAGAGACCTGTTTATATAAAAATTAAAACATACAAAGTTAGTATACAAACGTATACCAGCTACAAAAGAGGTTAAGGAAATGTGCTACATGATTAGTAAGCTCTCAGGATCATTATAGATTTACAACAATATAAAATCTTTTAAAAACTTTGTATAATTTTGATTTCAAAAGAGGACCTTAAAAAAATGCTTACCTGATAAATTAATTTATTTCATGGTGGTAAGAGTCCATGAGAAATCACATGTGGGATTATAATCCAGTCCACTAGGAGGCAAAAAATACTCAACATACCAAGAGCTTTCAATCCCATCCATTTCACTGATTACCTCAGTCAAAGATATGGCCAAGGAAGGAGAGGAACAGAAAAACAGGAAAGATCAAGAAAGGGTAAATGAAGTGTAAACTGCCGACAAATGGGCATAAAAATAGGGGAGGGGTGTCTCATTGACTCTCATTACCTTGAAAGATTAATTTATTAGGTAAGTATAAATTTAGTTTTCTTCATAAAGTGTTGAGAGTCTATGAAACATCACATCTGTGATCTAATACTCAACTTGTGGAGTCTACGAGATAACCGTGAAAGTGTGGAACATGAACTTAAGACACAAAAACTAATGACCAGATACTGCTGCCTGGAGAAATTTCCTGCTAAAAACATAAGCGACAAAAAAACATTAAATGATAAAATGTAGTAAAATAATGTAGGAACCTAATAGATGTCTGGCAGATTTGTTCCACAGATACTTAATTCCTAAAGGCACTAGAAGTACAAACAGATCTCTCTACCAGCCTTGCTAGTCATTTGCTTTAGCCAAGAAGCAAGTGTAATTGCTGAAGCTTTCCAAGCCTTATGAAATTCATAAAAAAATGGATAAATAAGGAAGAAGTATGTCAATTTTTTTTACTGGCCCCTAAAGACAGTTTAAGAGCCCTTACCACATTCAGATTATGTAAAATATATGACTTCCAAACAGAAGTTGAGTGTCCAAACCATGTATAAGTCTAAAGTATGTTGTTTATAACACCCATAGGGCCAAAAAGGTTCCAAGGAGGAGATACCGGAGTGATTACTGCCTGTTTGATGCCCCTGTCTTTTTAAGGATGTTACAGGTCTTCCCTGTCAGTCAGCTTGCATTTGGCAACAACCTCTTCTGCTGGAACCTGCCTGATTACTTATCTCCCACCTGATTTCTGATTCAGTTTCTAGGAAAGAAAATTCTCATGCCTACGCTCAATGCACCAGCTTAGTTGCAGTTTACTCTGTACCTTTTCGCTGTGTATTTCAAGTCTTTTCGGCCCTGTCTAATTTCTTCTGCCTGAGTTCTACTGCCTGCATGTACCCTGCTGTATTTTTGTTATTTATTTTTCTGTATTTATCCTGGACAGCGCTATATTGTATATTCTAAACACTGCAACATATCACAGTTCCCAAAGAACCATTATTGTGATCATCCAGTCATTTGCTACAAGTAATTTCTATACCCTAATCCTGCAACATAGATCAGTTACCAGACAAGTATTAATGTGATTATCCAGTCATCTAGTAAAACTGTATACAACCTTATTGTATACCCTGACCCAGCAACATAACCCAGTTACCAGACAAGTATTACTGCAATTATCCAGTCATCTGCTACAACTGTATTAAATACGCTGACCCTGCAACATATCTCAGTTACCAGATTTCTATTACTGTGATTACCCAGTCATCTACTTCTGCTGTATTGGATACTCTGAACCCTGTAGCTTATTTCAGTTTTTCAAGGGAACTCTTACTGTGACACCAGGAAAGAAAACATTTTCATGCCTAATGATAAATCTTCCTAGACAAAGGATTCCTACCTTGAAGAAGAGTGTCAAAGGCTGAATCAGAAAAACCTAAAAAAAAGGCGTAGAAATACATGCGTACACTCTGGGTTTGAATAAAATCTTCCCCTGAAAAGGAGGAGACAAAATCTGCCTTTACAAACCATATCTGACAACCAAGATTTTATTCAAAACTCAGGATCTTCTAGTTAAATGGCCAAGCTGTATTTTGGCATTGATGAAGATTATTTTCACAACTGCATAACAAAAGCAAGTATTGGCAACTTTAATCATCTATGGACAATCCTGAATCTTACCCAGTGAAATCTTCTTAATGACCATCTCTGATAAAGAGTCAAACTATAAAGTTATAGCATCTGCTACTCAAACACCACAAACTGCTGGTCTGAAGAAAAAAACAGCCTGCTGAATAGCTTTTCTATAATAAGCTACTAATATCCTATCCATTGTCAGAGCAAGTGTGATGTAATCACTGACTCAAGAGCTGATACCTGTTTGTGAACAAAAGCTCCTCTGTGACATCACATGCTCTATGGTAACTCACCCCCTCTAACCACAGACAATGAGACAGAGGTGAACTGTCACTAGAGGTTACCTCTTAGCCAATATGGAACAAGTCTTATAAATATGTCCTTGAATGCAGTGTTGTATTCTAATGTAATAGTAGTTTGCTTAGCTAAATTATTATGTTCCTTTGAAAAGCAATACTAAACTTTCATGGATCAGATATGCAATTTTAATTCTATTGAGAAATTTGTTTTGTTCTCTTGGTATCCTTTGTTGAAAATCCTACCTAGGTAGGCACCTCAAGCATGCGCTGGGTGCTGCTAGCAGGTAATTGGTAGCTACACATATGCCTCTCCCTGTAAACTAACGCCCAATACTTAGAACAATTGAAAATTAACATTTCATTGCTTATCTCTTTCTACCTCCTACTGGGAGTGTAATTTCTTCAACTTTACACAGGCTTCCTTTAACCTATACCTAAGTATAGACATTTTCAGAATAGATAGGGATGCCACAGGAAAAGTCAGCTATTTAAAATGCCAAAATAAAGTAAAAGGAGATATTTGTAAACATTTTAATACACAGTTCAAATGGATCATTGGAAAAAAAATTATGTTGAGAAAAAAATTAGGTAAAGTGTTCCCTTCATGTCTTCTGGGTGGGCAGGTGAATTTACTAACAAGGGACAGTTGAAAAAATAGAGATCTTGATGCTACAGTATTTTATTTATATATTTTTTTGAAATAAATTTGTTTTATTTTACAATATAGTTGTTTCATATATAACTACTAATATCAATCATTGGATTCATTTTAAACCTCCTTAAAAATTGTATTGTGTTTTAATGGTTTAGCTGACTGGTTTAGGGGCACCCTTATTTTATATACTTTTAACACACACACATACACACTCTTGCTCACACACACACATACAGGAACAAACACTCTTTCTGACACACACACAAACAAACGCACACTCTTGCTCACATACACACACACACTTGCTCACACACATGAACAAACTAATACCCTCGTTCACAAAAACACTCAAAAACAGGAACAAACTAACCCTCTTGCTCACACACACACACACACACACACACACACACACACACACACACACACACACACATAAACACACATATACACACAGGAATAAACTAACACTCTTGTTCACACACACATGAATAAACTAACACTCTTTCTCACACACACACACACTCATACACATAGGAATAAACTAATACTCTTGCTCATAAACACACATATATACACACAAGAATAAGCTAAC
>NC_069504.1:920262577-920280077 GCF_027579735.1 Bombina bombina
TTTTAACAATAACATTTTTGGTGTTTACTATCCCTTTAAGTAATACTAAAAATGTACCTAAGCATGCAACAGTCTACACAGTCATCACTTAGATCAGAGCACTAGCTCATTTAGATCTGTTCGTAATTAGCTTAAAGGGACAGTGAACCCAAATTTTTTCTTTCGCGATTCAGATATAGCATGAAATTTTAAGCAACTTTCTAATTTACTCCTATTATCAAATTTTCTTCATTCTCTTGGTATCTTTATTTGAAATGCAAGAATGGGAGTTTAAATGCCGGCCCATTTTTGGTGAACAACCTGGGTTGTCCTTGCTGATTGGTGGATAACTTCATCCACCAATAAAATAGTTCTATCCAGAGTACTGAACCAAAAAATAAAGCTAAGATGCCTTATTTTTCAAATAAAGATAGTAAGAGAACGAAGAAAAATTGATAATAGAAGTAAATTAGAAAGTTGCTTAAAATTGCATGCTCTATCTGAATCACAAAATAAAGAAATTGGGTTCAGTGTCCCTTTAAGCAAAGGAAAACAGGAACATGGATTCCATCAGGATTTTTTATAAAAATGTGCCTGGAATGCTAATTTGTAATACCTTGTAAATTGTGCTAATAAAATAGCAATGTTAAATCATTTTTAAACATTTCTTTTGTATACAGAATGTTTGTGATGGAATGCTTATATAGCAGCAGCAGACAGGCATTGATCACCACTATGAAGATCATCAGATCTATAGGGATTGCCCCAGCTCTGTCATTCTGCTGATCAGCAAAAAACATTGGACCAGACTCATTCTACTCTCTTTTACCAGATTCATGCCAGCCATCCACAGAGCAAGTAAACTACCACTTTTTACTGTCACTGGCAACAGGGATGGGCGAATGTGGTGAAAGTGAAATTTGATTGGTAGAATTAATAGTTTTCTGGACATTCGTTTTGGACAATTATATGTTGATAACAATGAAAATCCATTAAAATTTGGCAATCAAATGTTGTTCCAGTTTTCGAATGTTGATAATTAGATCAAAAATCCACATACAAAATTTTGAATGTAAAATTTGATTTAACAAATACTATTCAGAGTGGTAGGGAATTTAGTAAATTGATACTGAATAGATACAAATATATTAATTCAAATTTTTATATTTCAAATATTGCATAATTCAAATAATACATTAAAAATAGCATTATCTTTGCTATTATAAATATATTGATTCAAATGTATCTAATTTGAATATTGCATAATAAGATTTAAATTATGCAATATTCGAATTTGAAAAATTCTAATCGAATATTGCATTTAAAGGGACAGTCAACACCAGAATTTTTGTTGTTTTAAAAGATAGATAATCCCTTAATTACAGATTCCCCAGTTTTGCATATCCAACACGGTTATATTAATACACTTTTTACCTCTGAAATCACCTTGTATCAAAGCCTCTGCAGACTGCCCCCTTATTTCAGTTCTTTTGACAGACTTGCATTTTAGCCAATCAGTGCTGACTCCTCAGTAAATTCACGTGTATGAGCTCAATGTTATCTATATGAAACACATGAACTAACGCCCTCTAGAGGGGAAAACTGTCAAATGCAGAGGTGGCCTTCAAGGTCTTAGAAATTAGCATATGAACCTCCTAGGTTTAGCTTTCAACTAAGAATACCAAAAGAACAAAGCAAAATTGGTGATAAAAGTAAATTGGAAAGTTGTTAAAAATTACATACTCTATCTGATTCATGAAAGTTTTTTTTTGGACTTGACTGTCCCTTTAAAGATAGCATTAGAAATTCTACTACATTAAGCGAACATAATTTTTTTTTACAAACATTTGAAATTCAAAACGAACAAATGAATGTGTCAAAATTAATTTAATTTTTTGAAAGTTGCAAAACATTTGTCCATTCCTAATTGGGAATGTAAACTGTAATATGCAACACGACCCCTGCTGGATTGCAGAGGTAACTGCAACTGATTTTGTGGAAAGTGAAGTTGGTTCTTGACATATTACTGGGACAAGGGACAGAAAATCCATTTGGGCAAATTTGGGAAAATCCAGGACAGCATAACTTAGCCATTTAGAAAATTAGGAATAGACTGACTAAATTCTGGACTGTCCAAAACAAAAACAAAAAATAGGGACACACTGCCCACATTCAGGACTGTCCCTTAAAAATAGGGACATCTGGTCACCCTTAATAAATACCTCTTGCTTTTGTGGAAAATTGTGCTTGTCCTACACTCTTTAGAGAGGTTAAAAAGCAAAATCTGTAACCTGCAAATGCTGCAAAATAAGCAGCTGCTTCAGGCATTTTGGGAACCTACCTTACCTTTTTTTGGCCTCTCTAGGAGGAGTGGATCAAGGTATAATTTTACCCTAAAGCAAGAAGTGTGTAATGTCCTTTGAAGTGAAGGATTCCTCAGCATGTCAAATAGTTTATTTCCCATGGTTGGAAAATGTAATCCATTTGGTCTCTTATTTTTTACCCATTTTAGACAATGATGACAATGGATTACAAAATTAACACAGCATTATTTTCTTGATGAAGAATTTATGCAATTGTCTTTTATAACAGGTAAGCTGCTGCCCTCTACTGCACCAAATTAGGATAAAGTTACACCGACCAACAAATACATATAATAGATTTTATCAGCCTTCAGTATGTTCTATGGAAACAACATTTTCACAGAAACATATAAAAAAATATATATCTACTGTAAATCTCAAATTTAATAAACATCTTCAAGCTTAAATTCAATCATACACACACCAAACATACACACACCAATCATACACACACCAAACATACACACACCAATCATACACACACCAAACATACACACACCAATCATACACACACCAAACATACACACACCAATCATACACACACCAAACATACCCACACCAATCATACACACACCAATCATGCACACACCAATCATGCACACACCAATCATACACACAAAAATCAGACACACACCAATCAGACACACACCAATCAGACACACACCAATCATACACCTATTACAAGGTTGTTAGCATTAATCGTTAAAGGACCATTACAGTGAAAAAAATACATTAACCCAAGCAAAAGGGTTAAATACAAAGGCAAAATATTGATCAGGAACTACATAGAATTGTTCTAATTGCATGACCCAGCTGTTTATTTAGCGCTGCTGATTGGGTTAGAGGCAGTTTTCAGTGGCTCCCGGGCAGTATGTTGTCTATGTGTTTAACCCTTTGCAAGGGCTTAACCATACTTATTTTTAAAATAAATTTGGTCACTCGCTACAAGTCCAGTAAGTGTGGATATCTTGCATACAGTAAAATACTATCTATCTATCCGTATATATAATTTCTAAAAGATTATAATTCTTATTTTTTTTTCTTTTAATGTGGCATTAAAGTTGGAAATGAGAAACTGCATGTTGTTAAAGATTTCTGAGCACAACCGGTTTGTCCCACCAGCACAGTCATCTCTTTCTTGATAGTTCTGTCGGTCTAAAGTATAAAAGAGATTCATACAGTCAATCTATCTGATGAGTAAAGCCCATTAAAAGAACATTCTACCATGCAAACAAAATTCAACAGGAAAACCCCTTCAATGGACTGGGCTCTCACTCTTCCACTCACCACTAGGAGGCTGATTTCTGCTGCTTGCTTTTGTTTACAAAGCTTTTCTATAACCTACACTGCAGTGTTGACAATTACAGAATAGGCTGTGGTTTCATCATGCAGAATCTGCTGAGTGAGCTAATTGTAAGCTATCTACTATAATCCAGCAGGTAAAATAGATCATTGGGAACACATTGAATGGAGCACATTTTACAGCACAATGTTCAAATTCCATTGTTACTATGTATTTAACTCCTCTAAAAAGGTTACACATGACAAACGTGTCCTCCTGGAATACCGCTTTTCTACTTAAAGTGAGGATAAGATCAGTGATTGGTGCATTTGCATATTTGTCATCTTTTCATTTGCTCACCTGCTATATATTAATCTGGAGATGCAGGGGAGCAAGATTTTGACTATTTAAAGAAACATAAAAGTCAAAAATCAAGATTCAAATATAGCATGCAATTTATCATTATACTTTGTTCTTTTGGTATTTGTTTGTTGAAAAGCATATCTAGGTATGCTTAGGGGCAGAAATACACTACTGGGATCTAGTTGATGATTGGCCACACGCATATACCTCTTGTCAGTGGTTTACCAGATGTGCTCAGCGTGGTCTCAATAGTACATTGCTGTTCTAAAGTATTTTACTATGTGTTTAACCCTATTGGAGGGGTTAATTACATAATTATATGAAAGCAATAGTACCATGACAAAATGATCTAACACATTACAGCATGTTTTTATGTCAGCAGTTTTATGTCCCTTTAAAGTTTAAACCATTGCAGGGGTACATAGTAAAGGAAAGTAATTTGCTTACAAATACAATGATCTAATAAAAAATGTATTTTATTTTTACACTAACTTTAAAGAACAAGTAATATATTTTGTAACATTAAACACCATGAAAAAAAAATCTTTAGGAGGAAAAAAATCAAATCAGAAAATACAACATAGATCTGCATTGCCAATGATGTTTATTTACAATATTTTTATTCTTTTCGCTGGCTTTTGTTTCCCTATAAAAACATATTAAAATAATGTCTGTTAAATCTAATCCAAATGAAAACATAAAATTACCTCACCATTTTAATAATCATGAAAACACAACAAAATCTTATTGTATGGAAGGTTTGTTTAATTATGAAAGATGCATAATTAGGTACAAAGCAAGAATTTATCATTTTTTCCCCCAGACTTTGTTTAAAGCAAATTCATAGATAGCACAGTCCTGTTATATTTAATTTTTTTTGTGCTAAATTAAGCTAATTCAGCAAATTTGTTTCTAACACAGAAAAGTACAAATTTTTTTAAAGGAATTTAATATCAAAATTAAACTATTCATAACGTTTAATAATACATATTTAAAAAAATGCAATGTACCTTCATGATCTATTTAACCTGTTTACCTTTAATATTTCAGATTTTTCTACTATTCTTACGCCTAGATTTAGAGTTCTGCGGCCAAAGGGGTGCGTTAGCTACTCGTGCTTTTTTTCCCCCGCACCTTTTAAATACCGCTGGTATTTAGAGTTCACAGAATGGCTGGGTTTTCAGTGCGTTAGGCTCCAAAAAGGGAGCGTAGAGAATAATTTAACGCCACTGCAACTCTAGATACCAGCGGTGCTTACGGAAGCGGCCAGCTTCAAAAACGTGCTCGTGCACGATTCCCCCATAGAAAACAATGGGGCCATTTGAGCTGAAAAAAAACCTAACACCTGCAAAAAAGCAGCGTTCAGCTCCTAACGCAGCCCCATTGTTTTCTATGGGGAAACACTTCCTACGTCTGCACCTAAAACTCTAACATGTACCCCGAGTCTAAACACCCCTAACCTTACACTTATTAACCCCTATTCTGCCGACCCCACTATCGTTGACACATGCATATTTTTTTTAACCCCTAATCTGCCGCTCCGTAAACCGCAGCTACTTACATTATCCCTATGTACCCCTAATCTGCTGCCCCTAACACCGCCGACCCCTATATTATATTAATTAACCCCTAATCTTCCCCCCACAATGTTGCATCCACCTGCCTACACTTATTAACCCCTAATCTGTCGACCGGACACTGCCGCTATTATAATAAAGTTATTAACCCCTAATCCGCCTCACTCCCGCCTCAATAACCCTATAATAAATAGTATTAACCCCTAATCTGCCCTCCCTAACATCGCCGACACCTAACTTCAAACATTAACCCCTAATCTGCCGACTGGAGCTCACCGCTATTCTAATAAATATATTAACCCCTAAAGCTAATTCTAACCCTAACACCCCCCTAAGTTAAATATAATTTTTATCTAACGAAATAAATTAACTCTTATTAAATAACTTATTCCTATTTAAAGCTAAATACTTACCTGTAAAATAAACCCTAATATAGCTACAATATAAATTATAATTATATTGTAGCTATTTTAGGATTAATATTTATTTTACAGGCAAATTTGTAATAATATTAACCAGGTACAATAGCTATTAAATAGTTAAGAACTATTTAATAGTTACCTAGTTAAAATAATTACAAAATTACCTGTAAAATAAATCCTAACCTAAGTTACAATTAAACCTAACACTACACTATCAATAAATTAATTAAATACAATACCTACAATTATCTACAATTAAACCTAACACTACACTATCAATAAATTATTTAAATACAATACCTACAAATAACTACAATGAAATAAACTAACTAAAGTACAAAAAATAAAAAGAACTAAGTTACAAAAAATAAAAAAATATTTACAAACATTAGAAAAATATTACAACAATTTTAAACTAATTACACCTACTCTAAGCCCCCTAATAAAAAATGCCCTACCCTATTCTAAATTAAAAAAGTTCAAAGCTCTTTTACCTTACCAGCCCTGAACAGGGCCCTTTGCGGGGCATGCCCCAAAGAATTCAGCTCTTTTGCCTGTAAAAAAAACACATACAATACCCCCCCCCCAACATTACAACCCACCACCCACATACCCCTAATCTAACCCAAACCCCCCTTAAATAAACCTAACACTAAGCCCCTGAAGATCTCCCTACCTTGTCTTCACCTCACCGGGTCCCGATCTGTCCAGAAGAGCCTCCGATGTCTTGATCCAAGCCCAAGCGGGGGGCTGAAGAGTGACGTCCATCCTCTGGATGAAGTCTGGATCCAAGCGACGGCTGAAGAAATCCATCATCGGCTGAAGTCGGAAGTCCATCATCGAGATGAAGTCTTCTATCAAGCCGCATCTTCAATCTTCTTTCTTCTGGAGCGGAGTGGAGCCATCTTCTTTCCAACCGACGCGGATCCAACCTCTTCAACCGACGCCTACTCGCCGAATGACGGTTCCTTTAAATGACGTCATCCAAGATGGCGTCCCTCGAATTTCGATTGGCTTATAGGATTCTATCAGCCAATCGGAATTAAGGTAGGAATATTCTGATTGGCTGCCAATCAGAATCAAGTTCAATCCGATTGGCTGATCCAATCAGCCAATCGGATTGAGCTCGCATTCTATTGGCTGTTCCGATCAGCCAATAGAATGCGAGCTCAATCTGATTGGCTGATTGGATCAGCCAATCGGATTGAACTTGATTCTGATTCGGATTGAACTTGATTCTGATCGGAACAGCCAATAGAATGCGAGCTCAATCTGATTGGCTGATTGGATCAGCCAATCGGATTGAACTTGATTCTGATTGGCTGATTCCATCAGCCAATCAGAATATTCCTACCTTAATTCCGATTGGCTGATAGAATCCTATCAGCCAATCGGAATTCGAGGGACGCCATCTTGGATGACGTCATTTAAAGGAACTGTCATTCGGCGACTAGGCGTCGGTTGAAGAGGTTGGATCCGCGTCGGTTGGAAAGAAGATGGCTCCGCTCCACTCCAGTAGAAAGAAGATTGAAGATGCAGCTTGATAGAAGACTTCATCCCGATGATGGACTTCCGACTTCAGCCGATGATGGATTTCTTCAGCCGCTGCTTGGATACAGACTTCAGCCCGAGGATGGACGTCACTCTTCAGCCCCCCGCTTGGGCTTGGATCAAGACATCGGAGGCTCTTCTGGACAGATCGGGACCCGGTGAGGTGAAGACAAGGTAGGGAGATCTTCAGGGGCTTAGTGTTAGGTTTATTTAAGGGGGGTTTGGGTTAGATTAGGGGTATGTGGGTGGTGGGTTGTAATGTTGGGGGGGGTATTGTATGTGTTTTTTTTACAGGCAAAAGAGCTGAATTCTTTGGGGCATGCCCCGCAAAGGGCCCTGTTCAGGGCTGGTAAGGTAAAAGAGCTTTGAACTTTTTAAATTTAGAATAGGGTAGGGCATTTTTTATTTTGGGGGGCTTTGTTATTTTATTAGGGGGCTTAGAGTAGGTGTAATTAGTTTAAAATTGTTGTAATATTTTTCTAATGTTTGTAAATATTTTTTTATTTTTTTTAACTTAGTTCTTTTTTATTTTTCGTACTTTAGTTAGTTTATTTCATTGTATTTATTTGTAGATATTTTATTTAAATAATTTATTGATAGTGTAGTGTTAGGTCTAATTGTAGATAATTGTAGATATTGTATTTAATTAATTTATTGATAGTGTAGTGTTAGGTTTAATTGTAACTTAGGTTAGGATTTATTTTACAGGTAATTTTATAATTATTTTAACTATTTTAGCTATTAAATAGTTCTTAACTATTTAATAGCTATTGTACCTGGTTAAAATAAATACAAAGTTGCCTGTAAAATAAATATTAATCCTAAAATAGCTATAATATAATTATAATTTATATTGTAGCTATATTAGGGTTTATTTTACAGGTAAGTATTTAGATTTAAATAGGAATAATTTATTTAATAAGAGTTAATTTATTTTGTTAGAATAAAATTATATTTAACTTAGGGGGGTGTTAGGGTTAGGGTTAAAATTAGCTTTAGGGGTTAAAAAATTTATTAGAGTAGCAGTGAGCTCCGATCGGCAGATTAGGGGTTAATACTTGAAGTTAGGTGTCGGCGATGTTAGGGAGGGCAGATTAGGGGTTAATACTATTTATTATAGGGTTATTGAGGTGGGAGTGAGGCGGATTAGGGGTTAATAACTTTATTATAATAGCGGTGCGGTCCGCTCGGCAGATTAGGGGTTAATAAGTGTAGGCAGGTGGAGGCGACGTTGTGGGGGGCAGATTAGGGGTTAATAAATATAATATAGGGGTCGGCGGTGTTAGGGGCAGCAGATTAGGGGTACATAGCTATAATGTAGCTGGCGGCGGCGTGCGGACAACAGATTAGGGGTTAATAAGTGTAGGCAGGTGGAGGCGACGTTGTGGGGGGCAGATTAGGGGTTAATAAATATAATATAGGGGTCGGCGGTGTTAGGGGCAGCAGATTAGGGGTACATAGGGATAACGTAGTTGGCGGCAGTGTACGGAGCGGAAGATTAGGGGTTAAAATTTTTTTATAGAGTGGCGGCGATGTGGGGGGGCCTCGGTTTAGGGGTACATAGGTAGTTTATGGGTGTTAGTGTACTTTAGAGCACAGTAGTTAAGAGCTTTATGAACCGGCGTTAGCCCAGAAAGCTCTTAACTACTGACTTTTTTCTGCGGCTGGAGTTTTGTCGTTAGATTTCTTACGCTCACTTCAGACACGACTCTAAATACCGGCGTTAGAAAGATCCCATTGAAAAGATAGGATGCGCAATTGACGTAATGGGATCTGCGGTATGGAAAAGTCGCGGCTGCAAAGTGAGCGTTAGACCCTTTCCTGACTGACTCCAAATACCGGCGGTAGCCTAAAACCAGCGTTAGGAGCCTCTAACGCGGGTTTTGACGGCTACCGCCCAACTCTAAATCTAGGCCTTAGAGAGGCCAGAATTCATCCTCAGGACCATGACCCAGTAATATGCTACAATCTAATTGCTTTATCAGTGCAGTAACTGATTTATATATTTCTGTAACTGGCCACCGCAAAGAAGATACGATAATTATTTATACTTTTTAATGGGTATGCTTCTGGACTGCAAAGCAAGGAGACTTTTGCAAAGAAAATCACAATACGAAATATTTTCAAAATATATCTTTTGCATGCATATATTTTGCAATGTGATGCTTAATTACTGATATATAGTATAAAATATTTTTATGTTTGCTGTTTTGCTAAATAGTTTTTTCTTCCTAATTTGTGCTCTGACTTAGAAATGTATATAATTGTTGCAAAGAAACAGGGGTGTGGACAGTTTTGTCATATTGGGGAACCAGGAAATAAAGTGTGTTAGTTAGTTGCTGTATACATTGACTTTGTGTCAGATATATTTCTAAAACAACCTGGATTTACAAACACTACATATTGATACCTTTCTGTTTAAATAATGTTTATGTTGAGGTACATGACAGGTTTTCAAAATCAATACATCTCACCCGAGAAGGTTTGCTTTGTGAGGTGCAAGGAAGAAACAAAAATATTAAAGTGATGGTAAAGTCTCCCCTTTTTATAAACTGATCCAGAATGTTAGTGATATTTTAGATGGAGTTTTAGTTCATTAGTTGTAATGAAGATGCGTTGTAACTTACTTTTTAATATTGATATGATTTTCAAATACCCCGCACTTCACCACCCTCTTAAAAAGTACATGTTTCTGTGAGCTAACGTTTTGAATTGTTCTCCAACCAGTGCGATAGCTACAACAAAAGATGCCCAAAGGGGAGAGCACTGATTGGACAACAATTCAAACCGTTAGCTCACAGAAACATGTACTTTTAAACTGGGCGGTAAAGGACGGGGAAATTGAATTTCATATCTATATTAAAAATTAAGTTATAGCGCATCTTCCTTATAACTGATTAATTAACCTCCATATAAACTACCAGTCTCCCACCCCATCAAAAGCTCACAATCATCTAAAACCCACATAGCCATAAATTTAGCTCTTTTTTCCCCTGAGGAAGAAGCTTCTGCCCTGTCCTCTCACCTCACTACCTGTCCCCTCGACTCCATCCCCTCACAGCTACTCCCCTCCCTCTCTTCTACCCTTACTCCTATACTCACACACATCTTTAACCTCTCCCACAACACTGGTATAGTTCCCTCATCTCTTAAATACGCACTGGTCACAATTATCCTCAAAAAACTTTTTCTCGATCCAACCTCCCAATCCCTACTCCTTCTTGCCTCAAAGCTTCTTAAAAAGCTAGTATATGCATGTCTATCCCAATTCCTTACATTAAACTCCCTCCTTGACCCACTGCAATCTGGATTTTGCCCCCATCACTCCACAGAGATAGCAATTGTTAAGGCTACCAATGACCTACTTACAGCAAAATCCAAAGGCCACTTCTCTATGCTTATCCTCCTTGATCTGTCTGCAGCCTTTGATACTGTCGACCACCATCTTTTGTTCCAAACCCTCCAATCTTTCGGCATTGGCGACGCAGCTCTCTTGTGGTTCTCTTCCTATCTGTCTAACTGTTCCTTTAGTGTAGCCTTCTTGGGAGCATCCTCTGCCTCGTTACCACTTTCTGTTGTCTAACTCAAGCTAACTCTCTCCAAAACTGAGCTCCTTATTTCCCCCTTCTTCCAAAATCTCCACCCCCTATTTCTCTATAACTGTCGATATTTCCATCATTACCCCTACTCACACTTGACTCAGATCTTTCTTTCATTCCTCACATTCAGTCCTTGGCTAAAGCCTGCCACTTCCACCTTAAACACATCTCTAAAATTAGACATTTCCTTACACAAGACACAACTAAGATTTTAATCCACTCTCTCATCCTTTCCCGCCTCGACTACTGCAACTCCATCCTCTCTGGTCTCCCTAGCTGCCGCCTAGCTCCTTTACAATCCATAATAAATGCCTCTGCCAGGCTCATCTTCCTTACACATCGCTCTTAATCTGCTGCACCTCTCTGCCAATCCCTTCACTGGCTTCCTCTTGCCTCCATGATTAAACACAAAATTCTGACTCGGACATACAAGGCCCTCAAATGCACTGCTCCCCCGAACTTGTCTCCAGAAACTCTCCCTCCCGTCCCCTTTGCTCTGCTCACAATCTCCTACTCTCCTCCACTCTTGTTACCTCCTCACATTCCCCTTTACAGGACTTCTCTAGACTGACTCCCACCTTATGGAACTCCCTGCCTTGCTCCACAAGACTCTACCCTAGTTTTGAAAGCTTCAAGCACTCCCTAAAGGCTCTACTATGCAGGGATGCATACAACCTATACTAACCTTCGTAACTCCATTGCTATCCCCTTGAACCCACTTAGCATGTAAGCCTATGAGTCCAGCTGTTTGTAGATCACCTTCATAAGAGCCGACTACAACAGTGCAACTCTCGGCAGGGCCCTCTACCCATTTGATCCCAATAAATGTTATCTTGTATACCGCCTATGTTTATATCGCTGCAGAATCTGTTGGCGCTCTACAAATACCTGATAATAATAAAATATAACTAACATTCCGGTTCTGTTTTTAAAAAGGGGAGACTTTAAAGGGACAGTAAAGTCAAAACTAAACTTTCATGATTCAGATAGGGCATGTAATTTTAAACAACTTTCCTATTTACTTTTATCATCAAATTTGCTTTGTTCCCTTGGTGGTATTTTTGAAAAGCTAAACCTAGCTAGGCTCAAACTGATTTCTAAACAGTTGAAAACCGCCTCCTAGCTCAGAGCATTTTTAAAGTTTTTCACAGTTAGACTGTGCTAGTTCACATGTGTCATATAGATAACATTGTGCTCACTCCCGTGAAGTTATTTAGGAGTCTTCACTGATTGACTACACTGCATGTCTGTCAAAGGCACTTAGATAAGGAGGCTGTCTGCAAAGGCTTAGATACAAGGTAATCACATAGGTAAAAAGTATATTAATATAACTGTGTTGGTTATACAAAACTGGGGAATGGGTAATAAAGGGATTATCTATCTTTTTAAATAAGATAAATTTTGGTGTAGACTGTCCCTTTAACATCACTTTAAGAAAGTGTTAAAAGGATTTTGTACAAATAATGTTCTGAGACAGTCATACATATGAAAGAAAAACAGTCGGACTCATTAAATATAATTAAAGTTTCTATTTTTTTAGATCACAAGTAGCATAAATGCATGTTGTCTGCTCAGGGGTGTATTGCTCACTTGCTGATAAGCAGACAGACAAACTTTACCAAAGGCTGACATGAAACATTTGATTTACTTAAAGGGACACTGAACCCAAATTTTTTCTTCCGTGATTCAGATAGAGCATGCAATTTTAAGCAACTTTCTAATTTACTCCTATAATCAATTTGTCTTCATTCGCTTGGTATGTTTATTTGAAAAGCAAAAATGTAAGTTTAGATGCCGGCCCATTTTTGGTGAACAACCTGAGTTGTCCTTGCTGATTGGACAGCACCAATAAACAAGTGCTGTCCATGGTGCTGAACCAAACATTTCCCGTCTCCTTAGCTTAGATGCCTTCTTTTTCAAATAAAGATAACATGAAAATGAAGAAAAATTGATAATAGAAGTAAATTAGAAAGTTGCTTAAAATTGCATCTAAATCATGAAAGAAAAAAATTGGGTGTCCCTTTAACACAAACTAAAAAAAAAATACATTTTGATAACCTCTTTTTACTTAGAACAAAAATATATACAATGGAGTCAATTTACAGCTGATCTCAAAGTGCAATTTAGTTGTACAGGAGCTTATATGGATTCAAGTTTGTTTTTTTTAAAAAGAGCAGAATTTAATAAAATTCTTATTCCATTTGCTTAAACAGTTTTTTTTTTTTTTGGCTGTAAACTGATTTGAAATCTACATAACACCAGGACATGTACGTATGTATTCAATTCAAATACAAAAATGATGAATCTAAAATAAAATGCTAAAAAATATAAATACATCAACACTGAATTTTATATTAAATAATGTGAAATTAAAAATTAAAAATATAATGTGTGCTTTATTGCAATTTAATATTATATTTTAAACACTGTTATTTTATTTTAATATTATTATTTATTTTTATTTTAAAGAGACATTAAACCCAAATTTTTTATTTCATGATTTATAAATAGCATGCAATTTTAACCAACTTTCTAATTTACTTCTATTATCTAATTTGCTTCATTCTCTTGATATCCTTTGCTGAAAAACATATCTAGATTGGCTCAGAAGCTGCTGATTGGTGGCTGCACATAGATGCCTCATGTGATTGGCTCACCCAGGTGCATTGCTATTTCTTCAACAAAGGATATCTAAAATATGAAGCAATTTAGATAATAGAAGTAAATTGGAATGCTGTTTTAAATTGTATTCTCTCTCTGAATAATGAAACAAAAAATGTGATTTAATGTCCCATTAATAAGTGTATTTTATTGTAAGAATGTATCTACAAGAATTGCAGGGGGCTGTTTGAAAATTCATTTTGCAACATTGTATAACAAAGCTACAAATAATGTTGCAAAACTCTGCTGCCATAGAGTACTAAAGACCCGTGCACACTCTTGAGCTCTTATGAGCCTACCTAGTTTTACTCTTTAATAAAAGTTACATGGAGAATGAAGCAAATCTGATAACAGAAGTAAATTGGAAAGTTGTTTAAAATTACATGCACTATCTGAATCATGAAAGAAAATGTTTGACTTTAATGTCCCTTTAATAATCCTATGTAATTAGCTATCTTGTTTCCCAAAAGCATTAATAATTTGACACCTTTTTGCTAAATATCTTCACACCTGAGACTTGCTATAGTCAGAGGTATAAACGGTCATTAAAGTGGAAAAAACTGACATGCTCTAATTTGATAGAACATGTCATTTTAACACTATGGGTGAGATTACATATGTGGTGTTGGGCACAAAACCCGGCATCGCCAATTTTTAGTCTAATCGAGCAATCACATATACAAGTTACGTGCGTATATTTTACCTGGCGCCCGCAGTTTTTACTCCCATAAACTAACGTAGAACCGGCGCCGCAAGTCAGTATAACATATTCAGAGCAAGGACTTACACGCACAGAATGGAGAAATTTTACTCTAATTCCACCTCACCACACCTAGGAAGGTACAGCAAGCCTTGCTCTGACTATGAAAGTACTGTAACTTCCTGGAAGCCTTAACAAACACCTAACACATGCGCAATATCAAGCTCTAAACCGTCATCCCCCCACATCGCAATAACTAATAAAAGTATTAACCCCTAATCTGCCAACCCCCACATCGCAAACTATAAAATAAAAGTATTAACCCCTAGTCCCCCAACCCCTCACAACGTAAAGTACCTAATTACACTATTAGCCTCTAATCCGCCAACCCCCCACATCTCAAAGTACCAAATTAACCTTTTAACCCCTAAACTGCCAACACCCCACAACACAAAGTATCTAATAAAATTATTAAGCCCTAAACCACCAACCCCCCACAGTGCAAAGTATTAACCTAATAACTAAGCCCCCTAACCTAACACCTCCTAACTTAACCCCAATTAAAAAACACTTACATAAATTAAAAAAATAACTACATTAAAAATTTATTAAAAATTACAAAAAATAAAAAAACTAAATTACTTAAAAAAACAAAAACCTAACATTACATTAAAATAATAATAAAAAAAATACAAAATTATCGAAAATATTAAGTTATTAACCCCTGATCCACCATCCCCCCACATCACAATCAATATTAAAAGTTATTAACCCCTAATCTGCCATACCCCAACATCGCTAACTACTTTGTGATGTGGGGGGATGGCGGACTAGGGTTTAATAGTTTATTTAGGTACTTTGCTATGTGGGGGTTATCGGATTAGGGGTAAATAACTTTATTATGTAGTTAGCAATGTGGGGGGATGGCAGATTAGGGGTTAATATATTTTAATATTGATTGCGATGTGGGGGGATGGCAGATTAGGGGTTACTAACTTTTAATATTGATTACGATGTGGGGGGATTGCAGTTTAGGGGTTAATAACTTTCAATATTGATTGCAATGTGGGGGGTGATGGTTTAGGGGGTTGGAATGGTGTTTTGACGTGTCGTTTTAATTTTTTTGGGTCCGGTTTAGATTTTTACGTGCAATTTCTGCTTATTTTTTATTACGCGCTGCAATATGATAAACTACCGTAAGTTACTGGCCACTCCAGAAATTTGTAGTTTCACACATTTCTGAACTTTGCCAGTTTATCCGACTTACAGCAGTTTATGCCGGTTTGTGTGATTCACCCGATGTGCGAGGTGAATTACGGGCGACGTGGGTTTCAGCAGTTACGCTGAAACGCATGCCGCATATGTAATCTTGCCCTATCTTTTTAACTCCTGCAAAGAGGTTAAACACATAGCAGAAGTACTGCTCTGGAGCTGCAAAGAACTGCTATTCCCGAGTAGAAATTGCCATTTACCCAATCAGCAGAGGTAGATACACAACCCAGCATAAATTTACACTCTGGACCAACAGTTACCTTAAATCCTGAGTGGTACTTTAATTATGTATTTAACCCCTTTGTGTTTGAAAAATACATAGAGATGTAGGGTCGCTAGAGGTAAAATGACATGCTATAATGAACTTCCTAACTGTACAAGTTGGTAGATAAAGTTTGCGCAACTTGAAATCCTTTGTATTTGTCTAGTTTTGTTCACGTTGATTGCAAGTCTATTCCTTCTAAAATTACTATAATTCTATAAGGAACACAACACATCTGTGTTTTTTTGTTTTTTTTTACAAGGCCAACTTTAACTGAGTTGAGCAGTGCATGTCATTTTAAGGGATGACTACAACTGACTTACATTCTGAAAATAGTCAAGTCAGTTATATTAGCCATCTTTAAATAGGTCAGTTCAGATTTAGCACTTAGTGCGATGCATATCAAGTGGCGTGTGGACAAGCTTCTCAACACTCCGATGAGTGTATAATGACCGCCCCTTTTCTCGCACGGCCAATTGCGTAATAGAGGGATCTGTCAATCACCCTGAGCGAGTGGGTTTGGGGGAATTTCTCTTTGAGTGTCCCTTTAACCACTTTCCTTATTTGGAGGAACTAGTTCAGAGTTGAGTTTTAAGAAGAAAGGGTTTGTGACTGCCATAGCGGTAAAAATATTACAGACTAAAACCTAGGGACATACTGTATATGTGGAAAAGTTAGGCTTGTATAGCTTACCATTTGCTCTTTCAATTTTCAGAACTGGAAAAGCCCCAATTTTTAGACTTAAATTACAGGAAAAGGGAACAAAATAAATCATGTGTTTATTGTCCCTTTAAAATGCAGCAATTATTTATAGACAGAAAAGGCTAAGACCATTTATCACAAAACTAATGAGTTCACAGTGGTGTTATTGGTCAAGAGTTGTTTTGATCCAAACTGCTATTGTAAGACCCATTGTGGGCTAGATTACAAGTGGCGCACTAACGTTTGCGCATGAGAGATATCAGTTTTTTCCTTATTTTGTGTGAGACGGAAATAGTGCGTGTATTACAAAAAGTAAAAATGCGATTGTGAGAGCGCAATCGTAATTAACGCTCAAGAGGTTAGCACAACTGAGACCCTAGTGTAAAGGGTAGTGCATTAAAAAAGTTGCACTAAACACAACACTTAAAAATACAGTTACACTCATATAAACACTATTGATAAAAATATTCATTTAACTAAGTTGTCTAAATATGTGTATATATATATATATATATATATATATATGTTTATATGTGCAAACATTTGTATTTATGTATATGCGTTTATTTTACTGTACATATTTTACAATCCAATGTTCTTCACATACAGGTTAATGTAATTTTTATTGTAAATATATATTTGTATATATATATATATATGTGTGTGTGTGTATATATATATATATATATATATATATATATATATATATATATATATATATATATATATACACATATATCTGCATATCTATTCATATAGATATATAG
>NC_069504.1:920285077-920365077 GCF_027579735.1 Bombina bombina
TGATGGCAGATAAGAACCATAGGCCCAACAAGTCTGCTGAAAATTCCCTAAAAGTATAAACTTATGATAAGTTTACTAATCTACTATCCTTAAGATTATAACCCCTTGTATTTGAATGTTGCTTTTTCTAAAAATACTCATAGCCTCAGGTTTATTAAGCCCATTAATATACGTTAAAGTTACTATCATTTCACCTCTTGTCCTTCTCTCCTCTAAGCTATATATATTTTGGTCATTGAGCCTTTCCTGGTAAGTTTTATTTTCTAGACAATGTACCATTTTAGTAGCCCTTCTTTGCACCGATTCCAGTTTGTTTATATCATATTCTTGAGTTATGGCCTCCAGAACTGCACACAATACTCAAGATGAGGCCTAACCAGTGATCTGCAAAGTAGCATAAGAACCTTACTGTTTCTGCTGCAAATACCTCAACAAATATAACCAAGCACTGGCCTTACTCACTGCAATACTACATTGGTTACTACATTTTAAATAATCTGAAATAATTCCCAAGTACAGTTCCTCATTTGTAACAGTCAGTAAAGTGTTATTGAGTCTAAAATTAACATTTGGATTTTTTTTAGTCAATGCATAATTTTGTACTTTGCAGTGTTAAACTTTAGATCCCAGTCATTTTTTAAAATCCTCCAATATTTTATATCAATTCTCATTTTTTCCATCCACCCTGAAATATCTACTCTATTACACATTTTTTTATCATCTGCAAACAGACATACTTTTACTGATAAATATGTTAAACAAAAACAGGCCCCAGAACTAAGCCCTGAGGAACACCACTAGTAATAGACTCCTCTGCGTAATATACTCCATCTACTAAGATACTATCGGCTAGATTACGAGTTGTGCGTTAAGGTAAAAAGCAGCGCTAACAGGTCATAACGCTGCTTTTTTACGCCCGCTGGTTTTACAAGTCTTGCAGGTTTAGGGGCCCGCACACTTTTTTGGCCTTACCACAAACCGGCTTACGTAAACTTCGTAAACCCTTTTTTCTATGGGACTTCCCTCTACCTCCAAGATCCCTACTGCAACTTTAGAATGCGTTAGGGATCTTGGAGGTAGAGGGTGTACCGCTCACTTTTTGGCCTCCCAGGACAGACTCCTACCGGCGCTATGGATGATGCCGTCTGGATGAAGACTTCTGCCCATCTGGAGGACCACTTCTGCCTGTCTGGAGGACCACGTCTGCCAGCTTCGTTGAGGACATGTTGCCGCTTGGATGAAGACTTCTCCCGGTAAGTGAATCTTTGGGGGTTAGTGTTAGGATTTTTTTAAGGGTGTATTGGGTGGGTTTATTTTTTAGATTAGGGACTTTGTGCCGTAATAGAGCTAAATGCCCTTTTAAGGGCAATGCCCATTCAAATGCCCTTTTCAGGGCAATGGGGAGCTTAGGTTTTTTTAGTTAGTATTTTATTTGGGGGGTTGGTTGTGTGGGTGGTGGGTATTACTGTTGGGGGGGTGTTTGTATTTTTTTTTACAGGTAAAAGAGCTGATTTCTTTGGGGCAATGCCCCGCAAAAGGCCCTTTTAAGGGTTACTGGTAGTTTAGTTTAGGCTAGGGTTTTTTTCTTTATTTTGAGGGGGCTTTTTTATTTTGATAGGGCTATTAGATTAGGTGTAATTAGTTTAAAGATCTGTAATTTGTTTTTTATTTTCTGTAATTTAGTTTTTGTTTTTTGTGATTTAGCTAATTTAATTTATTTAATTGTATTTAATTTAGGGAATTGATTTAATTATAGTGTAGTGTTAGGTGTTATTGTAACTTAGGTTAGGTTTTATTTTACAGGTAAATGTGTATTTATTTTAGCTAGGCAGTTATTAAATAGTTAATAACTATTTAGTAACTATTCTGCCTAGTTAAAATAAAAACAAACTTGCCTGTAAAATAAAAATAAAGCCTAAGCTAGATACAATGTAACTATTAGTTATATTGTAGCTAGCTTAGGGTTTATTTTATAGGTAAGTATTTAGTTTTAAATAGAAATAATGTAGTTAATGATAGTAATTTTATTTAGATTTATTTAAATTATATTTAAGTTAGGGGGTGTTAGGGTTAGACTTAGATTTAGGGGTTAATATATTTAATATAGTGGCGGCAACGTTGGGGGCAGCAGATTACGGGTTAATAAGTGTAGGTAGGTTGCGGCGACATTGGGGGCGGGAGATTAGGGGTTAATAAATATAATGTAGGTGTCGGCGATGTTGGGGGCAGCAGATTAGGGGTCAATATGTTTATTATAGTGGTGGCGGTGTCCGGAGTGGCAGATTAGGGGTTAATAAATATAATGCAGGTGTCGGCGATGTTGGGGGCGGCAGATTAGGGGTTAATAAGTGTAAGATTAGGGTTGTTTAGACTCGGGGTTCATGTTAGGGTGTAAACATAAAATGTGTTTCCCATAGGAATCAATGGGGCTGCGTTACCGAGTTTTACGCTGCTTTTTGGCAGGTGTTAGACTTTTTCTCAGCCGGCTCTCCCCATTGATGTCTATGGGGAAATCGTGCACGAGCACGTATGACCAGCTCACCGCTGACTTAAGCAGCGCTGGTATTGGAGTGCGGTAAGGAGCACAAGTTTGCTCTACGCTCACTTCTTGCCTTTTAACGCTGGGTTTGTAAAAACCTGTAATACCAGCGCTGTAGGAAAGTGAGCGGTGAGAAAAAACTGCTCGTTAGCACCGCATAGCTCATAACGCAAAAGTCAAAATTTAGCCGTATGTTTTCTATCTTTAGGCCAGCATTCACAATTTTTCAGTCTAGACCAAACAGATACAGTTTGTGAATTAGTTTGTTGTGTGGGACTAATTATTTTGTTACATAATCAAAGAAGTCAATCTGAAGTAAAGCCATGCTAAGTTTGGTCCTCTAAATTGTCTGTCTATATGGAATACGTGATTCTTCCTTTTAAGAGAGTTTCAATTACTTTTCCATACTACTTAAGTTCAACTGACAAGACTGTAGTTACCAGATTTTTCTCTACTGACCTTTTTATGAATAGGTACTAAATTTGTTGTTCTCCAATTATCTGGACCAACTCATTTTAAAGGTACAGTCTACACCAAAATTGTTATTGTTCAAAAAGATAGATAACGCCTTTACTACAGATACCCCAGCTTTGCACAAAAAATAGTGTTATATTAATATACTTTATGACATTTAAACCTCTAAATTTCTGCCTGTTTCTATGCCACTAGAGACAGCCTCTTATCACATGCATTTTTATTAGCTTTTGACAAGAAGACTCTGCTAATTCACGTGTGCCATATAGATAACATTGTGCTTCCGGAGTAAACTGTCCCTTTAATGAGACACTACAACCTAATATGGCTTAAAGGGCTAGTAAACACAATGGGCCAGATTACAAGTTGATGGCAAAATAAAATGATAACATAAAATATGCTTACCTGATAATTTCATTTTGATCGAGGGGAGGAGAGTCCACGGCTTCATTTATTACTGTTGGGAATTAAGAACCTGGCCACCAGGAGGAGGCATAGACAACCCAGCCAAAGACTTAAATACCTCCCCCACTTCCCTCATCCCCCAGTCATTCTGCCAAAGGAACAGTAGGAGAAATATCAGGGTATAAATGGTGCCAGAAGATGAATTAAATTTAGGTCCACCCATCGGAGATACGGGCGGGAGCCAAGGACTCTCCTCCCCTCGATGGAAATTAAATTATCAGGTAAGCATAATTTATGTTTTCCCTCTAAAGGGGAGGAGAGTCCACGGCTTAATTTATTACTGTTGGGAACATATACCCAAGCTCTAGAGGACACTGAATGAAACCGGGAGGGTAAAAAGGTGGACCCTAATCTGAGAGCACCACAGCCTGCAAAACCTTTCTCCCAAAACGGCTTCCACAGAAGCAAAAACATCAAATTTGTAAAACTTTGTAAAAGTGTGTAAGGAGGACCAGGTAGCCGCCTTACAAATTTGCTCCATAGAGGCCTCATTCTTGAAGGCCCAAGATGAAGCCACAGCTCTAGTTGAATGAGTCTTGATCCTCTGAGGAGGCTTAAATCCCGCTGTCTCATAGGCCAAGTGAATCAAGCTCCTCAACCAAAAGGACAAAGAAGTAGAAGAGGCTTTCTGCCCCTTGCACTTCCCTGAATACACCACAAAAAGAGATGTAGACTGTCTAAAATCGATCGTATCCTGAAGATCAGGGCCGGCCCAACCATGGGACCAAGTGGGTCCAACAGACCCAGGCGGCACTTGAGAGGGGGCGGCATTTCAGTGCATGAGTTAGTTATTGTGGGAACTAGGCAGATCGCTCCTGTCCACTCCTGAATTCAATCATTATTAGAAAGAGGCAACCACTCTGCAGAACGCTGCAGTTGTTTTACTGTTTGTTTACATTACATCAACCCCCCTTCCCCTCTACTCCTCTGGTGTAGTGACTGTTTTTTATCATACTGAATTACGGCTAGGTTGATCGTTGAGGAGAGGAAGGGGTGATGCTCTGGCAACTGAGTTTTATTATAGAAGATACGGCACCATGCTTGTTTAGCTCCATGCTCCGCCCCTCCCCTCCCTGTGGAAGACTGACTCAGACTTGTCCCTTGCTTGCAGCAGTAGCAAAAAGAAGGTTGGGTGGCTGTCTCTCAACCAAATATTTAGTGTTGACGATAATATTCAATTTATGCATAAATCCTGAAATTCAACATCAATGAGACCTTTATAAAAGGTCATTTGTATCTGGCAAACAAATATAATTAAATATAAGTGATTGAATATGTCTAACATGGAGCTGTGGGCAAACTTGTGTTATCTCAACTGCTGTTTAGTATGTAGTGCAGTCACATTGACTCTTACAATAGATTATCTGCATTTTGTAAATTGTTCTGTGTATATTTGTGTGTTTATGAGTATGAGTATGTATGTGTGTAGCAGTGTTATCTGTGTGTTCATGAGTATATGTGTGTGTATGTGTGTATCAGTGTATATATGTGTGTTTATGAGTATATGTGTGTGTGTGTATGTGTGTATCAGTGTATATATGTGTGTTTATGAGTATATGTTTGTGTGTATATGTGTATCAGTGTATATCTGTGTGTTTATGAGTATATGTGTGTGTGTGTGTATGAGTATGTGTGTATCAGTGTATATCTGTGTGTTTATGAGTATGTGTGTGTGTATGTGTGTATCAGTGTATATCTGTGTATTTATGAGTATGTGTGTGTATGAGTATGTGTATCAGTGTATATCTGTGTGTTTATGAGTATGTGTGTGTGTATGTGTGTATCAGTGTATATCTGTGTGTTTGAGTGTGTGTGTGTGTGTGTATGAGTATGTTTGTGTGTGTATCAGTGTATATCTGTGTGTTTATGTGTGTGTGTGTGTATCAGTGTATATCTGTGTGTTTGAGTGTATGTGTGTATCAGTGTATATCTGTGTGTTTATGAGTGTGTGTGTATCAGTGTATATCTGTGGTTTGAGTGTGTGTGTATCTGTGTGTTTATGAGTATGTGTGTGTATGAGTATGTGTGTATCAGTGTATATCTGTGTGTTTATGAATGTGTGTGTGTGTATGAGTATGTGTGTATCAATGTATATCTGTGTGTGTGTATCAGTGTATATCTGTGTGTTTATGAGTGAGTGTGTGTGTGTAGTATGAGTATGTGTGTATGTATCAGTGTATATTTGTGTGTTTATGAGTATGTGTGTGTGTATGTGTATATCAGTGTATATCTGTGTGTTTGAGTGTGTGTGTGTATGAGTATGTTTGTGTATGTATCAGTGTATATCTGTGTGTTTATGAGTGTGTGTATGAGTATGTGTGTGTGTGTATCAGTGTATATCTGTGTGTTTATGAGTGTGTGTGTATGAGTATGTGTATCAGTGTATATCTGTGTGTTTATGAGTGTGTGTGTATCAGTGTATATCTGTGGTTTGTGTGTGTGTGTGTGTATGTGTGTGTGTATCAGTGTATATCTGTGAGTTTATGAGTGTGTGTGTGTAGTATGAGTATGTGTGTGTGTGTATCAGTGTATATCTGTGTGTTTATGAGTATGTGTGTGTGTATGAGTTTGTGTGTATCAGTGTATATCTATGTGTTTATGAGTGTGTGTGTATTAGTGTATATCTGTGTGTTTATGAGTGTGTGTGTGTATCAGTGTATATCTGTGTGTTTATGAGTATGTGTGTGTATAAGTGTATATCTGTGTGTTTATGAGTATATGTGTGTGTGTGTATCAGAGGTTCAAGATTAGGCATGTGCTAACGTGCACCACCTCTCATGTGGTATACCTACTAAATTGCAGCTGTGGGCGGTTCTATGTGGGAAAAACAACTGACGACGCCCGGACCAGGTTCGCTAACCACAGATCATCCATCAGAACGGCCCTTAAGAAGGGCTCTAGTGACCAACCTGTGGCCCGGCACTTTGTGGAGAAAGGCCATGGACTCCATGATCTGAGATTCACCTTAATTGATCATGTCCCCCCATTAAGGCGGGGTGGTGATAGGGATACACTTCTCCTGCAAGTTGAGGCCAAATGGATTTTTCGTTTGAATACCCTGCAACCACATGGACTTAATACTATGTTTGACTGGCATTGTTTCTTGTAAATTAGACCCAGCTCTTATGGAGATTTGCCTTACTTACCATGGGAGTCCATGTTATCCAGATTTTTTTCTACTTGAGAGTCCACACTCTATTCTCATTTTTATTTTTTATTTAATTTTATTTTTATTTTTATTTTATTTTATTATTATTTTTATTTTTATATTTATTTTTATTCTTATTATTAGTTTATTTATCTTCTCTGTTCCCCCCCCCCCCTTTTTTTCTCACTAACATTTTTTCACATTCTTTTCCCAATTTTTATGGTCTGTTTGGTTTACCTTGTATTTATGTATAGGTGGGGTTTATTTTGGTTTATTCTTTTCTTCGGGGCGTTTGGTACTCTCTCTTGGGAGGTTCATGGGTCATGCCATCACTGTTCACCTTCTTTAATGGGTGATATTAACGTGTATAAAATATGTACATACTCTCCATCATGGTATACTGTGTATATTGGATAGTAAATGTACATTAGTGGTATAGTCCCTGTAGCAGCGTCCACTATGATATGTATGATATTATTATACCCCCATTAGAATACGGCAAGATTGCTATATATATTATTTATTGGGTATATTTACGGCAGTGGTATAGCCAATGTAGCAGCGCTTATTACAAGTATCGATTGATGTGTACTATTACAATGTTATGCTTAGTAGCTGATTTGTTTGACATGCTTCTTTGTTGCTGTGGTATACTGTGTATATTGGATAGTAAATGTACATTAGTGGTATAGTCCCTGTAGCAGCGTCCACTATGATATGTATGATATTATTATACCCCCATTAGAATACGGCAAGATTGCTATATATATTATTTATTGGGTATATTTACGGCAGTGGTATAGCCAATGTAGCAGCGCTTATTACAAGTATCGATTGATGTGTACTATTACAATGTTATGCTTAGTAGCTGATTTGTTTGACATGCTTCTTTGTTGCTGTGGTATACTGTGTATATTGGATAGTAAATGTACATTAGTGGTATAGTCCCTGTAGCAGCGTCCACTATGATATGTATGATATTATTATACCCCCATTAGAATACGGCAAGATTGCTATATATATTATTTATTGGGTATATTTACGGCAGTGGTATAGCCAATGTAGCAGCGCTTATTACAAGTATCGATTGATGTGTACTATTACAATGTTATGCTTAGTAGCTGATTTGTTTGACATGCTTCTTTGTTGCTATTTGGATCGTTGTGACCCATTGCCATGACAACCCCAACCGCAACCCGAGTGATTGGTGCAGGGCCACACACGTGATCGGCCGATGCACTTCCGGGTTTGTCTGTTCTACCTAGTGCGGGTGCAGTTGCGGTGGCATGGTACACGGCGATCTACATTAGTACTTTGTTTGTTTTCCCATCATGGTAGGTTTTGAGTGTGTACTTTATGCCTGACCACCTAGGTAACAACATATAAGGCTTCCAATATTGGCTGGCTCCCCGGATAATAACGGACATTAGGGGTATGTTAAGATTACCAGTACTGTGAAATGTTAAGTTGTTTACCATGTTCATTTTGCTACAGGTCTTTTAATTTGATCATCTTCACTGTCATAGCATTGATTGCTTATATTATAATTTATATACAATGTTCACTTTGTGACATATGGTCACCATAGCAACACTTTTGGCGGGTTTTTTTTGCTAATTGGGGGGAGGGGTTATTTATTTGTTTGTATAAATTCACCAAAGTTTGAAGCATTCACTGTCTGAGGAAGGGGATACACTGTCCCCGAAACGTCACTAATTTTGCCAAGTAAAAAAGTTTGTTAAAAAATCCAGCGAGTGCAAGGTCTGTTTCTGATTTTGTATCTAATTTCACTAGCACCCTGGTTGTTGCATATAAGTGAGAGTGCACATCTTTGCTAAACGTATATATAATATTATATATAATTATATGTGTGTGTGTATGTATATGTGTGTATATATATATATATATATATATATATATTATATAATTATATATATATGTGTGTGTATGTATATATATATATATATATATATATATATATATATATATACGTATTATTATATATAATATATGTATATAGGTATGTGTGTATATATATATATATATATATATATATATATATATATATATGTGTGTATGTACTGTATGTATGTGTGTGTATCAATTACACACACACATATAGGAAACAGTGCAATTTATCTCCTGTTTGCAATTTTTTTTATAAACATGTGACTATTGGAAATTTCCACCATGCCTATAACTTGAAAGTCCCTACTACACCCTATTCTTGTCAGCTGTATCAATTGAATGGCATACAGTATGCAGTAGCCATGTCTTTTGATTAGGATTTCTGGTGTGGCAAGTTGCATGCAATGAGCATGTGTAGAGTGGCCATGGTTTTTGTTTGGAGTCTTTAGGCTAATAGGAAATGCAATTTTAGACTGCCCTGTCTTCTAATTTCCTATACATTTTGCTTCCTGTGTGTTTTTTCTTTGTTTTTCTAATATTGAATAAAAATGTTTTGAAAGGGGCATATCTGTACCACTGGGTAATACATGTCCCCTGAGCCAATGGTTGCCAGTCCTCCTCTGTTTGCAGCAGCATAACCATTTCATGCACAAAGACACAGAATCAGTCAAGGGTGACATTCAAGGTGGGACAGGGACATAACTCTAACTTCTTTCCCACTTATTTCATAATGGCGCATAAGCATTGGTTGCATTAGTAAGGGGGGTGGCCAGGCTAGTGTGTTGATATATTATTCAGTAATTTTACTATGGGGGGGGGGGGGCGTCATTTCATTCTCTGACCCAGGCAGCACAATGTCTTGAGCCGGCCCTGCTGAAGATAGAACTTCAGGGCATGAACCACATCCAGATTATGATGTAACCTCTCCTTAGAAGAAGAAGGGTTATGACACAAAGAAGGAACCACTATTTCCTGATTGATGTTACGGTTATACACCACCTTGGGAAGAAACCCCAAACCAGTGTGAAGCACAGCCTTATCCGCATGAAAAAACAGATAAGGGGGCTCACATTGCAAGGCTGACAGTTCAGATACTCTGCGTGCAGATGCAATGGCCAACAGGAAGAGAGTCTTCCAGGACAGAATCTTAATGTCAATTGAATGCATAGGCTCAAACGGAACCCTCTGCAGAACCAAGGACCAAGTTTAAGCTCCATGGGGGAGCAGACTGTCTAAACACAGGCCTGATTCTAGAAAGAGCCTGAACAAAAGATTGGATGTCAGGGAGCTCAGCGAGTCTCCTATGCAACAAGACTGATAATGCCGAAATTTGTCCCTTTGAAGAACCAGTGGCAAGAATTTTCTCCAAACCATCCTGGAGAAAGGACAGAATCCTGGATACCTTCACCTTATGCCAAGGATATCCATGCTTCTCACACCAGGACAAGTAAGTCCTCCACACCTTATGGTAGATGCGACGAGTGACTGACTTCCTTGCCTGAATTAGAGTATCAATCACACTTTCAGAAAAGCCTCTCTTGGCTAAGACTAGGCATTCAATCTCCACACAGTCAGCCTCAGAGAATCGAGATTTTAATGTTGAAAGGGGCCCTGTTCCAGCAGATCCCTGCGACAGGGTAACCTCCACGACGGGGAGGATGACATCCCCACCAGATCTGCAAACCACCAGAATGGCCGAAGCTTGCTCCTGTTTGATGCATGCCCCAGAAGAGGCCATGCCTTCAGAGCATTGTAGATTGTTCCAGAATATTCATCGGAAGGAGAGACTCCTCCCAGGACCATTTTCCTTGTGCCATCCTGGCACCCCAAACAGCTCCCCATCCTGCCAGACTCACGTCTGTGGTGACAATCTCCCAGGACAGCCTCAAGAAGGATGTCCCCATGGACAGTTGCTCTGGACGGATCCACCATGAGAGGGAAATCCGAGTTCGAGCACCCATGGATATCTGCTGTGATAGATCTGAATGATCGCCGTTCCACTGTCTAAACAAGCACAGTTGAAGAGGTCTGAGATGGAACCTGGTGAATGGAATGACATCTATGCTGGAAACCATGAGTTGGATCACCTCCATACACTGAGCCACCGAGGGGCTTGAGGACTAAAGGGCAAGACAAGAGGATGCATCTTCCTGGGTCGATGGTCTGAGAAAAAATTTCATGGATATAGAGTCTATTATCGTAGCCCAGGAACTCCACCCTGTTGCTGGGAATCAGTGAACTCTTTCCTGAGTTGATCTTCCAACCGTGAGATTGGAGCAAAAGAAGAAGAGCCCTCGAATGATCCTCTGCGAGACTGAGCGACAGCACCTGGACTAGGATGTCATCCAGATAGGGCACCATGGCAATGCCTCTGGCTCTGGCCACCGCAAGTAGTGCACCCAGAACCTTCATGAAGATTCTCAGGGCCATCGCCAGACCAAAAGGAGGGGCCACAAACTGGAAGTGTTGGTCCAGAAATGCAAATCTCAGGAACTTGAAGTGGTCCATATGGATTGGCACATGAAGGTAAGCATCCTTAAAGTCTATGGTTGTCATGAACTGTCCCTCTTGAACTAGGGGCAGAATAGATCTGATTGTTTCCATTTTGAACAATGGAACACTCAGAAACTTGTTTAAACACTTTAGGTCCAGAATCGGGTGGAAAGTGCCCTCCTTCTTTGGAGCCATAAAAAGATTTGAATAGTACCCTAGACCCCTCTCTGCTTGGTGTACTAGTACAATGACACCTAGAGAGGAAAGATCTCTCACACATTCTAGAAAGGCTTCTCTCTTTTCTGGTCTTGAAGACAGGTTTGATAGGAGGAATCTGCCCCTGGGAAGATAGGATCTGAACCCTATCCTTTAGCCCTAGGCAACAACGTCCAGAACCCAAGGATCCTGAATGTCTTGTAACCATGCTTCTCAGAAGAGAGACAATCTGCCCCCTACTTGGTCCAGAGACCGGTCGTGGGCTGCCCCTTCATGCCGATTTTGTCTCGGAAGGCTTCTTGCTCTGCTTAGACTGCTTAGACAAGAATGAGCCGGTTTCCAAGTTCCCTTGGACTGATCCGCTTTCATGGCAAGCTGCTGGCGCGGGGCCTTGTCCGCACGAAAGAGATGAAAAGTAGATCCTTTAGGCTTAGCCTTCTTATCCTGCAGTAGAAAAGCTCCCTTGCCTCCCGTAACCGTGGATATGATCGAATCCAATCCTGGACCGAATAGAATCTTTCCTTGAAAAGGCAGGGACAATAGCCTCGGCTTAGCGGTTATGTCCGCAGACCAAGACTTTAGCCACAGATCCCTGGCAGCTAAAACAGAAAAACTTGACACCTTAGCCTTCAGGCAAATAATTTGCATATTGGCATCACATATGAAAGAATTGGTGATCTTCAGCACCTTGATCTTGTCCTGTATCTCATCGATGGAAGTCTTCCCCTCGACCATTTCACACAGGGATTCAAACCAATATGTTGCAACTCAGGCAACCTCGGCTACAGCCACTGCCGGCTAAAAACAAACCCCGTGTGTTGAAACATTTTCCTTAACATGTTTTCCAACTTTTTATCCATGGGCTCCTTAAATGATGAACTATCCTCCAGGGAAATAGTTGTCCGTTTTGAGAGTGTGGAGATAGCACCATCCACTTTAGGGACAGTACCCCACAGCTCCAGCTGAGAGTCCGGGATGGGGAACAGTTTCTTAAAGGAAGGGGAAAAAGGAAGAACCTAATCACTCCCATTCATTCTTAATAATATTCTTCTTCTGGAAGTTTTGGTTCCGGAACCTCCAGAGTAGCAAGCACTTGCCTCAGCAAAATGCGCAAATTTTCCATCCTAAACCTAAAGTCTGGCTCCTCTTCCGCTGGAGGTTTAGATGACATGGACTCCGACCCAGAAGGGGCCTCCTCCATAGAGTCGGAGTGGGCCTCGTCATCGTATAACACCTCAGAAATTTCCATAGGCATAGACAACCCCTGGGCTGGGCCGCCATGATACGCCCTATGCTTGCGCTTAGCAGAACGTGGTAAGGCATGGATCACTTTTGATACCGCTGTTTGCAGTTGATCCGCAAAATCTGACGGCCAACGAATCTCTCCCACAGGAGTAATGGTTGGACCCTAGGGCGCTGCATGTGCAATAGGAGACAGATGCAGGGAACGCACCTCACAGGACTGGGACCCCTCAGAGGTGGATGGCTCAGTAGCACTAGACATCCATTTGCTCTTAGATGGCATAACTTTATTAAGGCATGTGGAACATAGTTGAGCAGGCTGATCTACCAGAACCTCCTCACAATAAACACAGGAATGAGACCTAGTTAAAGAGGATGAGCCCTCTAACGCGTCAGAGTCCTCCATAGCTTGCACTGATATTAAGGACTAGATTAACTTAATAAATAGGCACCTTTATAACCTCCAATGGCCAGGGCTCTCACCACCTCCTAAGGAGAAAACGCACCAAAAAAAGGGGCTGTGCCATACTCCTGTAAGTCACCTGAAAGTTCCACACATTGCCAGAGCCTCATGTCGCACATAACGTAGCAATGACACAATAAACAATATCATGTATAAACCCCCCCTGTTCAATAATCCCCTTTCCAGGAATATTAACCCTTCATTATTTAAAGATTAAAGGCGTCACACTGTGACCCTGTCTTCCATGTTATCATGATGTAATAAAAATGAAACAATCTTACCAGAATCTACGCGTGGAACAGGAACACGGACCTTCAAGTGTGACAGGTTAGTAGCCTCGCTCCTGACATAGACTTGAGTGTAAAAAGCAGGCAGCAAAACTCGTCAACGCTGATTGCTTGTGGAGCTGTTAATATGAGTCGGGATGGGTTCGCAGAAAGACTTTCCCTGCATCTCCGGACTCTAACTTTCACCGAGGCTCTCACTGAGAGGCTGAAAGGACTACTAAAACTCCAGTCCCATTCCGAAGAGTACTACCCTCCATAAGAGACTACTCCGATCTTCGGCACTTCTCTGCCGTCCTCCTGTGACAAAAGGCAAAGAATAACTGGGAGAAGAAGGAAGCGGGGGAGGTATTTAAGCCTTTGGCTGGGGTGTCTTTGCATCCTCCTGGTGGCCAGGATCTTAATTCCCAACAGTAATGAATGAAGCCATGGACTCTCCTCCCCTTTAGATGGAAAAAGATATTTGCACTCAACTGAGTAATAGCAGCGCATGCTATATTGGGCTGGTATTACGAGTTAGGTGCACGGAAGCATTGCGCTCATGAGAGCGTGCTTCCATAGGCTCCAATGGGAGCCTTGTTCTCAGCGATGGGCAGCAAATATAAATATATATAACCCCTAGAAACTGCTCTGTGCATTTTTTTTCAATAAAAAAAATAAAAGACTCTTTATTTTGGGGACAATTGGGAAACTTTTAGAAAATTAACCAGAGATCTGATCTCTGGTTAATTTTCTGAGTGCTAATTGACACCACAAGCTTGTGGTAGCAATAATCAGTCACACGTAATGGCTGGTTATTTATTGTGCCCCCGCAAACGATCAAATATGCAGTTTGTGGGTGTGTGCTCCACTAGTAATCTAGCCAATTGTAATTACAACACATTTCTGTTGTCTTACTATAAAATAAACATATCAGTATATATATATATATATATATATATATATATATATATATATATATATATATATATATATATATATATATATATATATATCCAGATAATTTCCAGTTCAGCCCACCAAGAGACAGTAGCCTGGGTGCAAGTATAAATAGCATATGTAACAGAAACAAATGCACTCTCAGGACTTCCACAAAATTCTTTAATGGAACGTTTTCGGGGTTCACAACCCCTTCATCAGCATAAAAACATAAGCAAAATTCAAACAATTTATAGTGTTTCTAACAATTCTCACCAAAGAAGTGTTACTCCAAAGTGCGGCAAATATCGAGTGTGGAACGCATCTTGCGTTCCACAGTGATGATGCCTACCGGAAGTGATATTGTCTCACTTCCGGTTTCGCGGCATTATAGTATTAAGCATACAAGCAGTGTTGTGTATTTCGTCAACATGTAATAACTCATACATGATAGTGTATAATATGTGGTAAGTAAGCAAGTGCTAATATACACTTAGGTATATTAAAATTCTTCCTTTATCTAATTCTTTCCTGATCTAAGGAAGAATTTTAATATACCTAAGTGTATATTAGCACTTGCTTACTTACCACATATTATACACTATCATGTATGAGTTATTACATGTTGACGAAATACACAACACTGCTTGTATGCTTAATACTATAATGCCGCGAAACCGGAAGTGAGACAATATCACTTCCGGTAGGCATCATCACTGTGGAACGCAAGATGCGTTCCACACTCGATATTTGGCGCACTTTGGAGTAACACTTGTTTGGTGAGAATTGTTAGAAACACTATAAATTGTTTGAATTTTGCTTATGTTTTTATGCTGATGAAGGGGTTGTGAACTCCGAAAACGTTCCATTAAAGAATTTTGTGGAAGTCCTGAGAGTGCATTTGTTTCTGTTACATATATACACATATATATATATATATATATATATATATATATATATATATATATATATATATATATATATATATATATATATATATATATATATATATATTTATATATATTAAATAGCATCTTATCTGCTGCAATTGTTTCTCAATAGCCAAACTCAACCCATCTCTTGACTCATTTGGAAAAGCCAATCTGGGCTTGAGTCTGCAGCTTACAAGGCTAACCATGGTAATATTGTTAGTATAAAGTGCGTTGTTTTGCAGTTTTTATCAGTTAAACCTAGTTAGGGAAATACATTTTTATTCTTAGGTATTCTGCAGTGGGCTTTTCAGTTCTGAAAATAAGAAAAACCACAATTGTGGTGATAAATTACAGGGAAAATGTGGCAAAGTTTATAATAGAAATATACGTAAAAGTTGTTTCTCTATGCATAACTAAACAGTTTATATTAAAATCTCAAGGTGTTTAAGTTCCTTTTAAATAGCTAATTCATAAGTATTCAGTCTATTATCTAAGCTCTGCTCTTTATGATTTTAAAGTACCATTAACTCTCTAATGCTAGAGGGCACTAGTGAGGTTAATGTGAATTACATCCTTTTATTTAAAAAAAAAAGAAAAGAAAGAATGTTGGTATAGCACATCCATTTTAATTATTATCATGGGATCTAGTGCTCATTTACAAATTCCTTGTGGTGATAAGTCAAAATAATATGTGTTTCATTCTTATGCAACCAACCTGTTTGAGGGGGAAAAAAACCTATGCTTTTTTTTACTGGTTTGTTTAAACATGTTTAATATTCTACACAGCCATCTGTGCTGTTGCTTGGTAATTTTTAAGCTTAGTCATATATGTGGAAGACAAACAAAATGTTTTGGCATGGCTCTGTGCTTTCAGTGAGACTGAAGCGCTGCATGGTATTATACATTTTAATACAAATATTCCATGAAAATAAGATGCCTGTTATCCCAGGCTGGCTGGTCCGGCAGTGGTCTGAGCAGTTTGGGCAATTCAGGGGTGACACCATAATGGCCAGTGTTGGTGTCTGATCATTTATGACATTTCTGAGTAAAGGTTTGGTGGCCCCAGGAAATGGGAAATATGCTTGTTTATTTGTATCAGAACACATATGTACATATTACATCACAGTGCTAGCTATCCCTGCAATCCCTTATACACATAAATATAAAAATAGCTGTTTTGGAGGTATTTTTGGCATTTATGTTGGAGCCGTAGTTTTATTAGCCAGTGATCTACTGATGCTTTAAGGGACATTGTAATGCAAAAATTACATGTTCTAGATTGTGCCATTTTTAAATTACTCATGCTAGATAACTATGTTTAATCTCTGCAAAAAGGTTACACACATAGGTAAAGTCATGTTAGAGAGCTGCAAGGCTTCACACTTGGGCAAGGCAATTCTGGTGATTGGCAGGTTCATGTGGCTGCTGCTCCTGATTGGCTGACTGGTCATTTCCTCTTTATGACTTTACCTACAAATCATTATTTATGGTCAGTAGAAAGGTAATAACTGAAATGTGCATGGTTGCATTTCAATACCGAGTAGAAACATTTTTGCAGTTTACTTCCATTAGCAAAAAATGCTTCTAGTAAAAATGATTACTGTTTTTCAGCAGCACACGCACATATGCTGTAGGTGCCCTGGGCACAAGCGTTCAAACAAGATACCTTCTCTGATTTAGCAGGGGCTTGTGTGACAAAAATGAAGTCTTGACTGACACATGATACACAACAGGCAGGTCTCTGGGCAGGCATGGGGTTTGAATCCTGATCCTCCAAACACATAGCATATGTGAGTATGCAGCTGCAACAATAATAACTTTTACTAAAAGCATTTTTGCTACTGGGAGTATATTGCAAAAATGCTTTTATTTAAAATTAAAATGTATCCATGCAATTTTCAATCTTGACCTTTCTGTCCCTTTAAGTATCATATTACTTTTAACAGCTTTTATTTAGCATTTTCATGCTAGGGATCATTTAAAGGGCCATAATACCTAAATGTTGAAACACTTGAAAGTGATGCAGCATAGCTGTAAAAATCTGGCTAGAAAATATCACCTGAACATCTCTATGTAAAAAAGAAATATATTTTACCTCAAAAGTTCCTCAGTAGCCACATCCCATTATAAAGGACTTCTAAGCAGCAAATCAGTTTGTCTGTCCCGGGACAGCTAAGGGCTTGAGCCTTGTGCACTCTCATGTTATTTCCCTATTCAGTTTAAAGGAAGTTTACTATGAAATTTCATGAGAGTTAAGTCAAATCTCATGAGATCACAGTAAAAGAGTTCATGACCTCAGCACTGTTGATGCTGATTGGCTGCAGTTCATTTCTTCATTTTTTTTTTTTTTTACCTGCAGCTGGGCAGCAGCTGAGTATAACTTTTTACACAGAACTTACTCTGCTGAGCTGAGGAGATTGTGAGGTAAAATATCTTCCTTTTTTACATAGAGATAGTGATATTTTCCTGTCAGCTTTTTACAGTTATACTGCATCAGTTTCAAGTGATTTAGCATATAAGTATTATGTCCCTTTAAACATATATAATTGTTGTTCTTTTTTCATGCCTGATAGGACCTATTTGAATTTAATGTATTTTACAGATTATGTTTGCAATGTTTGCTCTGCAGCTAAAGTGCACAGTAAAAGCTGTCACATAACAGTGATCCATTTTACTAGAAGCTTGTTGCTATTGCAAAAATGTGTCTAAACTAAAGTGAAATGCTATGTGCATACCAGTTTTGACTGCAAGGTCCTTTTGATTCTAAAGAGATGCAGCAGATATATTGACATCTGAATTTTTTGAGCAAATTTTATTCTTCAACCATAGATATTTGTTATAAAAACATTGTCAGACAACTCAAAACCTGAAGGGTATCATTTAGATGTAAGATCTAAAACCCCCACAGAGGCAAAAATAGAAAACTGATTCTTACCTCCACAGAATTAATTTGCACATCAGTTCTCTATAATCTCACAGGTCATCTATATTTCACACTTTCATGTCCCAGAGATTGTGGGAACTGTTATGTCTTGAGAACATCAAAAGGATAAATAAATGTGCTACATCTTCACCTAACAAAGCAAAGCTGGTCATACTTGCTAAAAATAATTTGTATTATAAAGTTTTAGAGATTTAACCCTTTGAGTGCTAAGCACTTTCCCACCTGGGTGCTAAGGTGATTGAAGGTTTTTTTTTTTATTATTTTAATTTTTTTTTTTTTTTTTTTTTAACTTTTATATTTTTTTTTTTCAGATCCCCAAGACTTACAACATTGGAAAGGTTAGACGAGATACAGGCGTTTAAGCAGCATGCCCCCTTTCCCTATACTTTGTATTGTAAGTTTGTTAATAAAGTTGCACGGTGACGTTATCACGTCACTGCTCGTGACATCACCGCGCAAAATGGAAAGCCCCGTCGATGCCTGTCACTATGCAGGTCCGATCGCCGGGGTAGGAGCGGGTGGGAGCCCCCAGATCTCCCTCAATGTGGGAGAGTGCTAGCGACGGCTCTGAGCAGTCATTAGCACCAGAGTGGGAAACTCTGTGACGGCTCAGAGCCGTCGTTAGCAATCAAGGGGTTAAAATAACTTAAAAATATATATATTTTCCAAAGTTAAAACTGGGGCATTCTTTCTCATGGAAATACATGCAGTTTAATTTTTTTATGTATTTATGTACATACCTGTATGTATGTATGCATGTATGTATTTATGTACATATGTACAGTATGTATGGTATGTATGTATTTATGTATGGTATGTATGTATTTATGTACATATGTACAGTATGTGTGGTATGTATGTAAGAATATATGTATTTATGTACATATGTATGTATGGTATGTATGTATATATATATATATATATATATATATATATATATATATATATATACATATATATATACCCAGCGCTATGGAATTTGGCGGCGCTATACAAATAAATGATAATAATAATATATATGTATGCATTTATGCATGCATGTATGTATTTATGCATGCATGTATGTAATTATGTATTTTGCGCTGCTGGTTATTTCCAGTTAAGGTAAATAGACCTATAGTAATTCGATTTTTTTTTTTATGTAGATGTTTTTATTTTGAAATTGCTTTTTATTTAAAACGGTTGATAACACTAAATTAAATAGAATAATAAAAAAAAATGAAAATACCCCGAGAATTAGGAAAACTGCCAACATTATTTTAATCATATCTGATTGCTTAAAGGGACACTGAACCCAAAATGTTTCTTTCGTGATTCAGATAGAGCATGCAATTTTAAGCAACTTTCTAATTTACTCCTATTATCAATTTTTCTATGTTCTCTTGATATCTTTATTTGAAAAAGAAGGCATCTAAGCTATTTTTTTGATTCAGAACACTGGACAGAGGTTGTTTATTGGTGGGTGAATTTATCCACCAATCAGCAAGAACAACCCAGGTTGTTGACCAAAAATGGTCTGGCATCTAAACTTACATTCTTGCATTTCAAATGAAGATACCAAGAGAATGAAGAAAATTTGATAATAGGAGTAAATTAAAAAGTTGCTTAAAATTGCATGCTTTATCTGAATCCCAAAAGAAAAAAATTAGGTTCAGTGTCACTTTAAAGGTAAAGTTAACACCAGAATTTTTGTTGTTTTGCTTAGTCAACACACTTTTAATAATACACGTTTTACCTCTGTAATTACCTTGTATGTAAGCCTCTGCAGACTGCCCCCTTATTTCAGTTCTTTTGACAGACTTGCATTTTAGCCAATCAGTGCTCACTCCTCGGTAGATTCACGTGCTTGAGCTCAATGTTATCTATATGAAACACATGAACTAACGTCCTCTAGTGGTGAAAAACTGTCAAAATACATTTAGATTAAAGGCGGCCTTCAAGGTCTAAGAAGTTAGCATATGAACCTCCTAGGTTTAGCTTTCAACTAGGAATACCAAGAGAACAAAGCAAAATTGGTGATAAAAGTATATTGGAAAGTTGTTTAAAATTACATGCCCTATTTGAATCATTAAAGTTTTTTTTGGACTTGACTGTTCCTTTAAGAATGTGGAAATGGAAACATTGAATTTGCTCTGTATTTTACATTAATTTATTTACATCTACTTTTTTGTTAGGTCTTTTTTATTCAAATATTTTTTTTAATTTTGTTTTACTTTTTACTAACCCATGCAAAACAAGGTTAAATATATACCTAGTTGTTGCGACACCATTTCATAAGGGGACACACACATAGATATTATATACAGTATATATTTGTAACATTTTCTTCTGAGTGAAGAACAATGCTTTTTCAATAATGTGTAAACATTGTAAAGTAAATTGATATGGTGTATGTCAAGGTGTTTAACTGGGAAAGGCTCAAAAAAGCTCAGGTGCACTTGTGACAGTGTATTGCAGTTGTATATAAAGCTAGGGAGTCTCATTTTACTGAATTATAAAGAGAAAAAACAGGTATGATTCAGCCTATAAAGGCAAAGGATTGTACTGTTAGGGCCAGTTAACATGGGCACACCTTGTAAATTGGTGACTGGGTATGCAGACCCTGCTACATATCTGTTCATATCTGTGATTTGGCCTAAGCAGGGGTTATCAGATAAGGAACAGAAAAAGAATGTCTATTTCACTAATAAAATTACAGTGGCAATACTAACCCTGCTACATATCTGTTCATATTGGTTAATTGGCCTAAGTAGGGGTTATCAGATAAGGAACAGAAAAATAATGTATATTTCACTAATAAAATGACAGTGACACGCCTAGCCCTGCTACATATCTGTTCATATCTGTTAATTGGCCTAAGCAGGGGTTATCAGATAAATAACAGAAAAATAATGTATATTTCACTAATAAAATTACAGTGACAAGTCATGTCTGGTTCAGTAAAAGGTCCAGGTTGGCTCCACTGAAAAGTGGTGAGAGGAGACTGTCTTTACCAAATATAACCACTAGATGGCTACTCACAAATGTTGCAGCACTCCAGTGTGCTGAATGGAGCAGACCGAGCACTCACAGTGGTTCAGCTCACTGAATCATCATTAAAGGAACACAGGAACATGTATCTCTCTTGTGCTTGCTAACAAACTGTTGCTTTTAGTGGATTGCTAATTTATGCTAATTTAGGCATCTGCTTGTTTGTATACCAGGATTTCAGAATATAATAAATGTGTATTAAAACAGAAATAAAAGCAGCAGGCTATAAAAACATCATGCAACATGTTTCTCAGCTAAGAGTGCTGTTTCATCAGCCTGATCATAGTAATGTGCCTCTAAGCTCTGATGTGCAGCTGGAGCTGAAAGATTATATTTCTGGTGTCAGTTATGCAAAAGCATGCAGAGAATATTACTTTTGAAACAACTTAAAGGAACATAAATCCCAATTTTTTTCTTTCATGATTCAGATAGAGTATGCAATTTTAAACAACCTTCCAATTTACTTCTATTATCAAAATTGCTTTGTCCACTTGCTATCCTTTGTTGAAACACATACATAAGTAGGATCAGGAGCAGCAATGCACTACTGGGAACTAGCGGCTGATTGGTGGCTGCAATTATATGCATGTTGTCATTGGCTCACCTGATAAGTTCAACTAGCTCCCAGAAGTGCATTGCTCCTCCAAAGGATACCAGGAGAATGAAGTAAATATGATAATAGAAGTAAATTGGAAAGTTGTTTAAAATTGTATATTCTATCTGAATCATGAAAGAAAAAAATATTGGTTTTATGTGCCTTTAAGAGAACATAGAAGCCAGTAATCTGCTGGGGCTCTATAGTTAAAGGGACAGTTAACACCAGAATTGTTGTTGTTTAAAAAGAAAGATAATCCCTTAATTACCCATTCCCCAGTTTTGCATAACCAACACTGTTATAGAAATACACTTTTTACCTCTGTAATCACCTTGTATGTAAGCCTCTGCAAACTGTCCACTTATTTCAGTTCTTTTGACAGACTTGCATTTTAGCCAATCAGTGCTCATTCCAGGGTAACTTCACGTGCATGAGCTCAATGTTATCTATATGAAACACATGAAATAATGCCCTCTAGTGGTCAAAATGCATTCAGATTAGAGGCAGTCTTTAAGGACTAAGAAATTAGCATATGAACCTCCTAGGTTTAGCTTTCAACTAAGAATACCAATAGAACAAAGCAAAATTAGTGATAAAAGTAAATAGGAAAATTGTTTAAAATTACATTCCCTATTTAAATCATGAAAGTTTTTTTTGGACTTGACTGTCCCTTTAAACATATTAATACAAGAATGTCACAATGCAATGTTATAAAGGCTTCATGTGCACATGCATGGTGCATGTGCATTGATTTGTAAGTATGCTTCATGAACCTTGCCTGTATAAGCACAGAGATCAGAACTTGGTGGGTGCACCGGTGCACATGATGTAAATTTCTGAATGAAGAAAACACAACAAAACTTTAATGCAGCTATCTATGGTTAATCATGATCTTTTAAATTTACATCTAAATCATATCCAATTTTAGTACAAAAACTTCACAAAATATAATATCAAATGCTCAACTGAATCTCACCCAGGACAAACATTACTGAGAAGAATCTCTTTCTCGGATTGGTATTTAATGGTATTTTTCTTTCAATCGATCCTGGAAGGAAATGACCCAGTGCAGATGATGTCATAAACAGGTACTGCAGGGTGCTCAGCCTTGGGGCTTCAAGCACCGCTGAGGTACTGGGTCTGGCCTGACCTACATTGTGCGCCCTGACCTAATTAACTCTCAATTTGCTAATTGTTGAATATTTTCTTTATCAGACATTAATTTTTTTTCCTCAGGGTATAGTTAAACATATTATTATTATTATTATTATTATTATTATTATTATTATTAATACTACTACTAATAATAATAATAATAATACTTTTATTTTACCTTATTCTGAGTTTACACAAAAAGGTTAATACAAAAATAAATTGCATGCTTAGCTGTGGCTTTTAACTTTGCTGTTGTATTGTTTGTAAAACGTCAGTTTTAGCCTGAATATTAATTAATAATACAATATGCTTGTTGGGTTTGTTTTGTTTTAACAGATTTTTTTTTTCCAATGACTTATAATAATCATACAAATAGTTTAAACTATCAAAGTAAACTATTATGTAATGTATCTATAAGTAAAAATCATGTCTGACCACTAGGTGGCAATGCTAACATCTTCATGAGTTTTAACAAAAGACACACTTCACCTGACACCAAATAATACAGTTTTACTAAGCAACAATTTAAACACATTTTACACAAATAACCAAATGAGTATAAGGTAGAGGTATAGCTTGTTGAGTTAAGTTTAAAAACTGTGTTGCTGCATGTTATAATGTAACATTCATGTAACTTTAGTCATAAAATAAGAAATATTTGTATTAGTTTTTCACATTTATAAATTATTATTATTATTACTATTAATAAATAATAAATACTAATAAATTACAAATTGGTAAATATATCATGAAATTAGCATTAAGTCAATGCAAATTAAAAATACATTTTGATATTTCATATACAGAAAAAAATGGTGGCTATTGTATTACTATTGTATATTGTGTACTCTGTATTAAATTAATATTGTATGTTAAAGCTATATTAAGACCATCGTTTCAGATAATGTCATGTGCTGCTTTTCCAGGGAAGTTTCTTTTTTGTTTATTTATCAGTAGTTAAAAAAAATGCATTATGTTTCATTATCTATTTTGCACAATTTTCTATGCAATTTAACTATGAAAATTTTGTGTTTTTGAATTCTGGGAAGTAAATAGTTAATTTCACAAGACTAATCCTGCCAGATATCTATTCAAAATTGCCTTAGCAAAGGTAATACAATAAAATGTTTGTCTTCTCTAGTAGTAAGTGCGGATTGGCTCCTCCAAATAATGCGTGTGGGGTGGGGCAAAATGTATCATTGAAACACAATTGCAGCAAATTACTTTTACTTAATTTGTTCTGAAAGCTTTCACATTTGGCTTTTATGTTAATTTATCACAAGACAACATGAAAGCCTTATAATTAGCTGGTGCTTTACATCTTTTTAAAATAAGTTTATTCAATATTCAAAATCCAATGTTAATATAACTTCCTATTTCTATGTATTTTACAACAAATTGATTAGTTTAGGGTTTTGACACTCCGTCTCAAACTAGTTAATTTTAAAAATTTTTGTACTAACTTTGTTTGTCATGGAAAATAATTTTACTGTAGTTTTCTCTCTTTTCAGTATATAAATATATTAGTTCCCACTTCTCAAACACAGACCTGCCACGATAATATGATATTGATATATATAATTTTACTATTATTGTTTTTTTTTTAATTAATCTATAAAAAACTAAACTATAAAATGCATTACATTTGGGAAAACAGTAATCAAAAATGACTCATGGGTTAAACACTGGAAACAACCTTTGTTCTAGCAAGTTTGATACTTGAGAACTTTATGCAACCAATACAAATATATATTCCAAATAGAGCTACAACAGCTGATAAATATGAAGTGCTGGCATGCACGTCCCAGCTGTAGGAAGCTTGGCAGTCTAGGCTTTAAATTTACATCCACGAGCTGGAGTTCCTGAGCTTATGGCTTCTGTCATCATATGGAACTGGAGCATGAATGGTGCTCCGGTACCATATGAAGTGAGATGCCTGATCGTCTGTAACAAACATTGCACTTGCTGGTGGGAGGGAAACTAGGCAGTCCAGCAGTGAGGGGGGGGGGGAGGTAGTGGGATGGGCCCTACACTGCAGAAAAAATAAAGGGAGAGGGAGGATGGGGAGCTACACTACAGAAAAAAATGTGGGGTGGAGGGCCCTATATAATGATCGCCGGAGGGGGGGGGGCAGTACACTACAGAATAAATAAATAAATAAATAAATAATAAGCATTTATGGGTACTGACAGACAGCCGCTAGAACTAAAGATGGCTGCAATTAGTGGGAAGGTAGGAGGGCTATGTGGGGGGATCAGGGAGTTGGGAGGGTTGAGGAGGATCACTACACTGCAGAAAATAAAAACACTAATAATAATTTAATCTCTTCACTAAAGCTAAAATTAACCTTACAAACTACCTGATTAATCCCTTAATTGCTGCAAACAATAGAAGTGTGGCGCGCAGATGCAATAAGTGGCCTAATTACCAAAAAGCAATGGCAAAGCCCTTTATGTCTGCTATTTCTGAACAAAGGGGATCCCAGAGAAGCTTTTAAAACCATTTGTGCCATGATTGCACAAGCGGTATATAAATAATTTCAGTGACAAATGGAAAATTTGTGAAAAAGTTAACAATTTTTTTATCCCATTTGGCAGTGAAATGGTGGCATGAAATATACCAAAATATGCTTAGATCAATCCCATGGGTTGTCTACTTTAAAAAATATAGTTTTGACAAGTAAATAAAAAAAAAAAAACAAGCCTCTATTTCTGTTTAAACTGAGTTATAGCAAAAATGCTAAAAATTCTCCAGTATTTTGGGCAAGTTCTTCTCTGAAAGTCCTGGTAGCGAAGGGGTTAAATGAAACCTGCCTTGTACTTGGAATCTCCATATTGTACTTACTGGTGCTTGATTTTTCGAAACTAGGAAAACTGCATATGATTCCCTTTAATGCTGCCCTCATAGGGACATTTAAGTAATGCATGAAAGATAGATAATTGATCACTAAAATGTCCCTTTAATTACAATTAATTTAAAAGGACAGTGAATTAAAAACTTTTATGATACAGAGCATGTAGTTTTAAACAACTTTCTAATTTACTTCTTTTATCAAATTGACTTTGTTCTTTGGTATCCTTTGTTGAGAAGCATACCTAGGTAGGCTTATGAGCAGCATTGTACTATTTTGAAGCAGTGAACAAGTGTGGTAGCCCCGCATGAAACACATCTGCTGTTGCTGCCAACGTCATCTCTCTTTGTCTAGATGACCTTTTTTTTCTGTTACATTTTTGCTTTTTAAAATAGTGCACAATAAACTTTTTGTTTTTTGATTCATCCTGATCCTTAAGTTATTTGGAAGCATAGTGGAGCCAGAACCTTTTGTATATTCTCTTGTTATACTTATCTAGCGTCCTGGGCGGAGATGCTGATTCTGGACTCCTGCATTCCAGAAGAGGAAAAAGATCTTGTGCACACGCTAAAGACACGCCGGCTGCCGGACTATCCTGCTGGTAAGCACTGCTGATAACATTTGTTTTATATACTATTTGGTGCTAGCTGCTAATTGGTGGCTGCCCATATATGCCATGTTCAGCTAACTCCCAGTAGTGCATCATTGCTCCTTAAAGGGACAGTAAATACCACAATTTGTGTTGTTTAAAAAGATAGATAATCCCTTTATTACCCATTACCCAGTTTTTCATAACCAACACAGTTATATTAATATACTTTTTACCTCTGTGATTACCTTGTATCTAAGCATCTTCTGACAGCCCCCCTGTTCACATGACATTTTATTTACTATCTATTGACTTGCATTTTAGCCAATTAGTGCAGTGTCTGCCACAAGCCACGGGCGTGATCACAATGTTATCTATATGGCTCACATGAACTAGCTCTCACCTGCTGTGAAAAGCAAATAAAAAAGCATGTGATTAGAGGCAGCCTTCAAGGGCTTAGAAATTATCATATGAGCCTTCCATGGTTTAGCTTTCAACTAAGAATACCAAGAGAACAAAGTAAAATTAGTGATAAAAGGAAAATTAGAAAGTTGTAAACTGACATGCCCTATTTTAAATATGAAAGTTTTTTTTGGACTTGACTGTCCCTTTAAACAAAGGTTACAAAGAGTGTGAATCAAATTTGATAATAGAAGTGAACTAAAACGTTGTCTAAAACTGTTTACTATATCTGAATTATAAAAGAAAATAATTGGGTTTCATGTCCCTTAAATATTTTTTATTTAGTAGCATTTGCAGTTACTGATCTCTTAAACATTTTTTTCTATTCTAAATTGCATATATACTTTGTATAATTCTCTTTTAGAGTTTAAACCTGGATTGTCCTTAAAGGGACATTCCAGCAAAATTTGGAATCCACATGGATGCATTATTGTTTTGAATAGAAACATTTTTGTAATATACATGTATTAGCAGAAATGCTTCTAATAAAATCTATAGCTGTTTCAAATATGTAGTTAAAGGGATAGTAATTAAACTTTCATGATTCAGATATGGCATGGCACTTTAAACAACTTTCTAATTTACTTTTATCATCAAATTTGCTTTGTTCTCTTGGTATTCTTAATTGAAAGCTAAAATTAGGTAGGCTCATATGCTAATTTCTAAGCCCTTGAAGGCCGCCTCTAATTTGAATGCATTTAACAGGTTTTCACAGCTAGAGGGCATTAGTTCATGTGTTTTATATAGATAACATTGTGCACATGCACGTGAAGTTATTTAGGAGTCAGCACTAATTGCCTGACATGCAAGTCTGTCAAAAGATCTGAGGTAAGGAGGCAGAAGCTTAGATACAAGGTAATTACAGAGGTAACAAGTATATTTCTATAACAGTGTTGGTTATGCAAAACTGGGCTATGGTATATAAAGAGATTATCTATCTTATTAAACAATAACATTTTTGGTGTTTCTATCCCTTTAAGTATGCACCAGCATTTTAAATATAGCACTTGCTCAGAGGGCCTAAGGCGCTTGTATAATCTAGCAATGGCTTTATTTGTTAATTGCTGACATGGTACAAGCCCCACTGGTGCTCAGAGCAGCTGCAGTATTTAAATGCTGATGCACTGAGAATATCTAGTTATGCTTCACGTGCACCTGCAGAAAAAAATGTTAACACTAAACAGTGATAACTTTTACTAGAAGCATTTTGCCAATACGAGTATATTGCAAATATGTTTCTATTCAAAGATGTAATTCATCTTTGTGCATTTAAATTTATCCCTTTAAAATTAAACCCAAAATATCTCTTTCATGATTCAAATAGAACATACAATTTTATACAACTTTCCAATTTACTTCTATAATCAAATTTTCTTTGTTTTCTTGTTATCCTTTATTGAAAGTTTAGGAGTGTGTACTAGTCTGCAGTATTATATGGCAACAGTTTTTTTTAACAATGTTATACATTAGCAAGCACTAGATGGCAGCACTATTGCCTGTCATCCAGTGCTCGAGACATGTGCACGCTACCTATCTAGACATCTCTTCAACAAAGAATAACAAGAGAATGAAGCAACGTTGATAATAGAATTACATAAAAAAAAATTAAATTGTATTCTCTATCTGAATCATGAAAGAAAAATGTTGGGTTTCATGTCCCTTTAAGCTTTGTTTGGTTTATCAATCTTCAGCATAATGAAGTGTAAGCAAATGTCAACTAGACATGTGCGTTTCGTTTCGTTCCGAATTTAAATTCGGACAAATTTGTCAAATTCGGAGATTCGGATCGATGCGAATTTCCGAATTACCGTAGCACTGAATCTAACAAATAAATCCGAATTAGTTCGGATTTATTCGTAACATTCGGATGGCCATGGACTAATCACAATTACATTAGTATTTTACTGTATATTAGGTTATATCACTCTGCTATGGGTTACACCTAATATTACAGTACATAATACTAGTCTAATACACAGCACATCCCACCTAACACATACCAAACTTCCGAATTTACGAATCGAATCCGAACCGAATACATCCGAATTTATTTGAATCCGAATGAATCCGAACGAATCCGAAGCAAATGCATTCGAATGTATCCGAATTCAAATCGATCCGAAAACGAAATTCGAAAACATCCGAATCGATCCGAAACGAACCGAGACAAATTTTTTAACCGCGCACAAGTCTAATTGATGTCTATGGGGGAAAGCGTGCACGAGCATGTCAAAGCAGCCCTTGGATTTTGTGCGGTATGGAGCTTAACGCCACCATATTGCATGCACAGTGGAAAACAAAGACAGTCATCAAGGTTTCTTGCCTACTTAGGTTACCCAATCCCAAGAATCGAATTAATAACCAACCTGTTTATAACCCATTGGGATTCATTAAAGTTTGATTAAATAATTTGCAAATGTAATGATTTTCTATACATATACAAAATGATTTACAGCCAACTGCCCATTACGAAGAAGCTAGTGTACTATTTAAGGCCATATAAATGACCAAAAAGATGACCATTGTTTTTATTTAAAAACATATCAATATTTTAATATATATAAGTGGACAATGGTCATTGAAAATTGATTCCATCAGTGATGTTATTAATTTTTTATTATTATTATTATTTTATTATTATTATTACTTCTAGTTTCAATATGTTTATGACCCAATCAGTAATTTTGTTGGAAGAATTTGTTAACTGGGTTGGGGAAATATCAACTAGGTATGTTTACAATATGTACATATGTTTACAATATGTATGTATATATATATATATATATATATATATATATATATATATATATATATATATATATATATATACAGGGAGTGCAGAATTATTAGGCAAGTTGTATTTTTGAGGATTAATTTTATTATTGAACAACAACCATGTTCTCAATGAACCCAAAAAACTCATTAATATCAAAGCTGAATAGTTTTGGAAGTAGTTTTTAGTTTGTTTTTAGTTATAGCTATTTTAGGGGGATATCTGTGTGTGCAGGTGACTATTACTGTGCATAATTATTAGGCAACTTAACAAAAAACAAATATATACCCATTTCAATTATTTATTTTCACCAGTGAAACCAATATAACATCTCAACATTCACAAATATACATTTCTGACATTCAAAAACAAAACAAAAACAAATCAGTGACCAATATAGCCACCTTTCTTTGCAAGGACACTCAAAAGCCTGTTATCCATGGATTCTGTCAGTGTTTTGATCTGTTCACCATCAACATTGCGTGCAGCAGCAACCACAGCCTCCCAGACACTGTTCAGAGAGGTGTACTGTTTTCCCTCCTTGTAAATCTCACATTTGATGATGGACCACAGGTTCTCAATGGGGTTCAGACCAGGTGAACAAGGAAGCCATGTCATTAGATTTTCTTCTTTTATACCCTTTCTTGCCAGCCACGCTGTGGAGTACTTGGACGCGTGTGATGGAGCATTGTCCTGCATGAAAATCATGTTTTTCTTGAAGGATGCAGACTTCTTCCTGTACCACTGCTTGAAGAAGGTGTTTTCCAGAAACTGGCAGTAGGACTGGAAGTTGAGCTTGACTCCATCCTCAACCCGAAAAGGCCCCACAAGCTCATCTTTGATGATACCAGCCCAAACCAGTACTCCACCTCCACCTTGCTGGCGTCTGAGTCGGACTGGAGCTCTCTGCCCTTTACCAATCCAGCCACGGGCCTATCCATCTGGCCCATCAAGACTCACTCTCATTTCATCAGTCCATAAAACCTTAGAAAAATCAGTCTTGAGATATTTCTTGGCCCAGTCTTGACGTTTCAGCTTGTGTGTCTTGTTCAGTGGTGGTCGTCTTTCAGCCTTTCTTACCTTGGCCATGTCTCTGATTATTGCACACCTTGTGCTTTTGGGCACTCCAGTGATGTTGCAGCTCTGAAATATGGCCAAACTGGTGGCAAGTGGCATCTTGGCAGCTGCACGCTTGACTTTTCTCAGTTCATGGGCAGTTATTTTGCGCCTTGGTTTTTCCACACGCTTCTTGCGACCCTGTTGACTATTTTGAATGAAACGCTTGAATGTTCGATGATCACGCTTCAGAAGCTTTGCAATTTTAAGAGTGCTGCATCCCTCTGCAAGATATCTCACTATTTTTGACTTTTCTGAGCCTGTCAAGTCCTTCTTTTGACCCATTTTGCCAAAGGAAAGGAAGTTGCCTAATAATTATGTACACCTGATATAGGGTGTTGATGTCATTAGACCACACCCCTTCTCATTACAGAGATGCACATCACCTAATATGCTTAATTGGTAGTAGGCTTTCGAGCCTATACAGCTTGGAGTAAGACAACATGCATAAAGAGGATGATGTGGTCAAAATACTCATTTGCCTAATAATTCTGCACTCCCTGTATATATATATATATATATATATATATATATATATATATATATATATATATATATATATATATACGTCACAGCTTCAGGAAGCTCCAGCACTCTTGGCTGTAAAGTGCTGTTCCTGAGCTGCAGGCATCTCTTTTCATATGTAACAGCGCACGATCAGGCAGATGTCTGATCATTACAGTACACACACATTAGGTACTGACAGAAGCCAGCTGCCAGTACAAAAGATGTCTGCCACTAGTTTGAGGTGGGAAGGTTAGAGAGCTGCTTTGGAGGGATCTGGGAGGTTGAAGGGTTGAAGGGGGATCACTATGCTGCAGAAAAATAATAAAAAAAAAAAATACTGGCAGACTGTTTCCTAGTACCTAAGATGGTAAAAATTAGTGTGGGTGGGGGAATAAGAGAACTGTTTAGGGGGGATGACGGAGGTGGGAAGTGTCAGATAGGAGGGTAATACCTACATTAGTATAGTATTTCCTTTACCAGCTTATTAATTAACCCCTTCACTACTGGGAATTTCAGAACGGTGGTGCACAGCTGCATTTAGTGACCTTCTAACTACCAAAAACCAATGGCAAAGCCATGCATGCCTGCTATTTCCGAACTATGGGGATCCCAGAGAAGCATTTACAATCATTTGTGTCATGAATGGACAAGCATTATGTAAATAATTTCAATAAGAGACCCAAACTTTGATAAAAAGTTAACAACTTTACTTTATATGATCGCATTTGGCAGGGAAATGGTGGCATGAAATATACTAAAATTGGCCTAGATCAATACCGTGGGTTTTCTACTTTAAAAAAATAAAATAAAGTTTTAATAGGTAAATAAAAAAACAAAGGTCTATTTCTGTTTAAATGGTGTGATAGCAAAAATGCTAAAAAAAATCTCCGGTATTTTAGGCAAGTTTTTCTTTGAAATTCCCAGTGCCAAAGGGGTTAATAAAACAAAAAAATATTATGTGACAAAATAACATAATAGTGTTATGTGAGAATAACAGGGAGGCTAACAGTAAAGCCACTTCACAAAATATTCATTCCTTCTATATTAACCACATTAATAATACATCTTGTCTATAGTTCCATATAGTGGAAATGATTCATTTTGTGTAATTTGAAAATTTGTAGTTTCTTTGATCACTCACCTCTGGTTGACCTTAAATTGCTCTATGGATGTGCTGAACTTAGAACAAATCTTAAAGGAACAGTCAACACCAGAATTTTTGTTGTTTAAAAAGAAAGATAATCCCTTTATTACCCATTCCCCAGTTTTGCATAACCAACACTGTTATAGAAATACACTTTTTACCTCTGTGATCACCTTGTATCTAAGCCTCTGCAACCTGCCCCCTTATTTTAGTTATTTTGACAGACATGCATTTTAGCCAATCAGTGCTGGCTCCAGGGTAACTTCACGTGCATGAGCTCAATGTTATCTATATGAAACACATGAACTAATGCCCACTAGTGGTCAAAATGCATTCATATTAGAGGCAGTATTCAATGTCTAAGAAATTAGCATATGAACCTCCAAGAATTAGCTTTCAACTAAGAATATGAAAGGAACAAAGCAAAATTGGTGATAAAAGTGAATTGGAAAATTGTTTAAAATTACATTCCCTATTTAAATCATGAAAGTTTTTTTTGGACTTGACTGTCCCTTTATATAAGAAAACCACCTGCTGACTATCGCCTAGATTGCGAGTTTTGCGCTAAAAAGGGTCAGAAAATAACGCCAAAAAGTTGCTTTATTTCCCTCTCCATAGCTCTGCCATTACAAGTTACTAAAAAAAGCCTCCATCTGCTGTGCGTTATCGTGCGTTAAGCTTCATACCGCACAAAAGCCGAGGGCTGATTTGACGTGCTCGTGCACGCTTTCCCCCATAAACATCAATGGGGAGAGAGTGTTAAAAGAAAAATAACACCTGAAGTGCGGAATGGCGATCACCGTAACGCAACCCCATTGATGTCTATGGGGGAAAGAAAGTTACGGTTAAACCTAACACCCTAACATAAATCCCAAGTCTAAACACACCTAATCCGCTACCCCCGACATCACCGACACTAAATAAAGTGATTATACCCTAATCCGCTGCTCTCTGACATCACCAACACTAAATAAAATTATTAACCCCTAAAACTCCGGCCTCCCACATTGCCGCCACTAAATAAACCTATTAACCCTTAAACCTCTCGCCCCCACATTGCAAAATACTAAATTAAACTTTTAACCCCTAAACCTAACACTCTCTAACTTTAAATTAAAATTGCAATATAACTATATTTAAATAAATAAAAACTTACCTGTGAAATAAAAATAAACCTAACATTAAACTTTAAATTTACCTAACCTTACCATTCTAATAAAATAAAAAAATACCAATTAAAAATACTAAATTGCAAATTTAAAAAAAAACTAAATCCTACAAAAAAACATTACAAAAAAAATAAAAACACAAAAATTACAACAAAAAAAAACACTAAGATTACAAAAAAAATAAACAAAATTATCAAAAATAAAAACAATTACACCTAATCTAATAGCCCTAAAAAAATTAAAAAGCCCCCCAAAATAAAAAAGGGGCCTTTGTATAGGCATTGCCCTTAAAAGGGCATTCAGCTCTTTTACAATTGCCCAAACCCCTAATCTAAAAAAAACAAAAACATAAAAAATGAAAAATAATCCTAACACTAACCCCATAAAATCTGCTCACGATTCCTGAAGTCCGGACATCCATCTTCATCCAGGTGGTGAGAAGTCTTGATCCAGGCGGAGACACCTTCATCCATCTCGAGGGCGTCTTCTATTTTCAACCCTGGGCGCGGAGCGGAGCTATCTGGAAGCCGATTCCATGCTGCGCAGAGCATCCACTTCATACGGTCACCGCCTTACACTGAAGCTTCAATGCAAGCGAGCCGTTTCAAAATGGTGCACCTTGCATTCCTATTGGCTGATTTGATTTCTTCAAATTCAAATCAGCCAATAGGATGAGAGCTTCTGATATCCTATTGGCTGTTCAAAACAGCTTATAGGATGAGAACTATTGAAATCCTATTGGCTGTTCAAATCAGCCAATAGGAATTCAGTAGCTCTCATCCTATTGGTTGGGTTTTTTTTAGATTAGGGCTTTGGGCAATTGTAAAAGAGCTGAACGCCCTTTTAAGAGCAATGCCCATAAAAATGCCACTTAAGGGACAATGGGTAGCTTAGGTTTTTTTTCAGAGTTAGTTTTTTTGTATTTTGGGTGGTTGGTTGAATGGTGGGTTTTACTGTTGGGGCGGGGCTTTTTTTACAGGTAAAAGAGCTGTTTAACTTAGGGCAATGTACTACAAGAGCCCATTTTAAGGACAATTGGTAGTTTGTTGTAGGCTAGGGGGTGTTTATATTTTGGGGGGCTTTTTTTATTTTTTTAGGGCCATTAGATTAGGTGTAATTGTTTTTATTTTTGATAATTTTGTTTATTATTTTTTGTAATCTTAGTGTTTTTTTATTTTTCGTAATTTTAGTGTTTAATTTTTTTTGTAATGTTAGATTTTTTTAATTTGTAATTTAGTATTTTTAATTGGTAATTTTTTTTATTTTATTAGAATAGTAAGGTTAGGTTAATTTATAGTTTAATGTTAGGTTTATTTTTATTTAAATTTAAGGGGTGTTAGGTTTAGGGGTTAATAGTATAATTTAGTGTTTCGCGATGTGGGGGCCGGAGGGTTAGGGGTTAATAGGTTTATTTAGTGCGGCGAAGTGGGTGGCCGGAGATTTAGGGGTTAATAGGTTTATTTAGTGGCTGCGATGTCGGGGAGCAGTGGTTTAGGGGTTAATAACTTTATTATAGTGGCGCCGATGCCGGGGAGCCGTAGTGTAGGGGTTAATATATTTAAATAGTGTTGGCGATGGGGGTGGGTGGCAGATTAGGAGTTAATAATTGTATTTAATAGTTGCGATGGGGGTGGGTCACAGATTATGGGTTAATACATTTTAAATAGTGTTTGTAATGCAGGAGGGTGGAAGTTTAGGGGTTAATAGGTAGTTTATGGGTGTTAGTGTACTTTTATCATTTTAGTTATGAGTTTTGTTAAACATTTTTGTTTTGCAATATCCATAACTTCTGCTCTCAGATGGAGGAGAGGTATGGATCGTGTCGGTATAGAATGTAATGCAAGCATTTTAGCCGGAACGCACAACCTGTAATAACAACGCTATGAAAATCCCGCACCCAAACGTCCCTTTTTGAGTGCGGAATGGACAATGCATTACAGGCTAAAATGCTTGCGGTATAGCTATACCGACACAACTCGGAATATGCGTTCCTGGCCATTCCAGCGTAATGGCCAATTTTTCAGTGCTATAAGCCATAATGCAAAACTCGTAATCTAGGTGTATGAGAGAAAATGGTTCCTGAAAAATTTTTATTTCCTTACCACTTCCTGATATGGTTCTTCCCAGTGTCTCTCTAGTTCCTACTAAATAAAGTTGTTTCACTTGAATGAAGATCTCTCTAGTGTCTTGACTTTTCTTTTTTTGCTCTAATACATTCGCGATATTAACTGATTTTGGCAGAATGAATGAGAGAAAACCCAGAGAACTTTGTGAAGTGATCATAGCTGTGAGGGAGGCAATAAACCAATCCCTGTCTGTGGTAGGAGGACACCTGAATTTTCATTGGTTGTGCCTCGGACTGAAGATTACTCAAGCTGGTAAAAGTCTTTAAAGGGACATAAAAACCAATTTTTTACTTTCATGATTCAGATAGAGCATGTGATTTTAAACAGCTTTCCGGTTTACTTCTATTATTCACTTTGTTTTGTTCTCTTACTATCCTTTGTTGAAAAGGATACCTAGATAGGATCAGGAGCTGCTGATTGTTGGTTGCACACATATGCCTCATGTTATTGGCTTACCCAATGCATTAAGTAGCTCCCAGTAGTGCATTGCTGCTTCTTCAACACAGGGTGCCAAAAGAATGAAGCAACTTAGGTAAGTAAATTGGAAAGTTGTTTAAAATTGTTTTCTCTTTCTGAATCATGAAATAAAAATTTAGTTTTTAATGATAAACTGGTAAAAGTGTCTTATACCCTGAATTCTGAATTACAAAATAATATATTAAACTCTCTCCATTTACAAAACAATACATCACCATATTACTTTTTAATAAAAAATAATAAATAATAATAAAGAATTCTCGGCTAGATTTAGAGTTTGGCGGCCAAAGGGGTGCGTTAGCTATGCGTGCTTTTTTTCCCCCGCACCTTTTAAATACTGCTGGTATTTAGAGTTCACAGAATGGCTGGGTTTTCAGTGCATTAGGCTCCAAAAAGGGAGCGTAGAGCATAATTTAACGCCACTGCAACTCTAGATACCAGCGGTGCTTACGGACGCGGCCAGCTTCAAAAACATGCTCGTGCACGATTCCCCCATAGAAAACAATGGGGCCATTTGAGCTGAAAAAAAACCTAACACCTGCAAAAAAGCCGCGTTCAGCTCTTAACGCAGCCCCATTGTTTTCTATGGGGAAACACTTCCTACGTCTGCACCTAACACCCTAACATGAACCCCGAGTCTAAACACCCCTAACCTTACACTTATTAAACCCTATTCTGCCGCCCCCGCTATCGCTGACACCTGCATATTTTTTTAACCCCTAATCTGCCGCTCCGTAAACCACCGCTACCTACATTATCCCTGTGTACCCCTAATCGGCTGCCCCTAACACCGCCGACCCCTATATTATATTTATTAACCCTTAATCTGCCCCCCACAACGTCGCCTCCACCTGCCTACACTTATTAACCCCTAATCTGCCGAGCAGACCGCACCGCTACTATAATAAAGTTATTAACCCCTAATCCACCTCACTCCCGCCTCAATAACCCTATAATAAATAGTATTAACCCCTAATCTGCCCTCCCTAACATCGCCGACACCTAACTTCAATTATTAACCCCTAATCTGCCGACCGAATCTCGCCGCTACTGTAATAAATGGATTAACCCCTAAAGCTAAGTCTAACCCTAACACTAACACCCCCCTTAGTTAAATATAATTTTTATCTAACGAAATAAATTAACTCTTATTAAATAAATTATTCCTATTTAAAGCTAAATACTTACCTGTAAAATAAACCCTAATATAGCTACAATATAAATTATAATTATATTATAGCTATTTTAGGATTAATATTTATTTTACAGGCAACTTTGTATTTAATTTAACCAGGTACAATAGCTATTAAATAGTTAATAACTATTTAATAGCTAAAATAGTTAAAATAATTACAAAATTACCTGTAAAATAAATCCTAACCTAAGTTACAATTAAGGTATATTATTTAATTAATTTATTGATAGTGTAGTGTTAGGTTTAATTGTAGATAATTGTAGGTATTTTATTTAATTTATTTATTGCTAGTGTAGTGTTAGGTTTAATTGTAACTTAGGTTAGGATTTATTTTACAGGTAATTTTGTAATTATTTTAACTAGGTAACTATTAAATAGTTATTAACTTTTTAATAGCTATTGTACCTGGTTAAAATAAATACAAAGTTGCCTGTAAAATAAATATTAATCCTAAAATAGCTACAATATAATTATAATTTATATTGTAGCTATATTAGGGTTTATTTTACAGGTAAGTATTTTGCTTTAAATAGGAATAATTTATTTAATAAGAGTTAATTTATTTCGTTAGAATACAATTATATTTAACTTAGGGGGGTGTTAGGGTTAGGGTTAGAATTAGCTTTAGGGGTTAAAAAATTTATTAGAGTAGCGGTGAGCTCTGATCGGCAGATTAGGGGTTAATACTTGAAGTTAGGTGTCGGCGATGTTAGGGAGGGCAGATTACGGGTTAATACTATTTATTATAGGGTTATTGAGGCGGGAGTGATGCGGATTAGGGGTTAATAACTTTATTATAGTAGCGGTGCGGTCCGCTCGGCAGATTAGGGGTTAATAAGTGTAGGCAGGTGGAGGCGACGTTGAGGGGGGCAGATTAGGGGTTAATAAATATAATATAGGGGTCGGCGGTGTTAGGGGCAGCAGATTAGGGGTTCATAGGGATAACGTAGGTGGCAGCGGCGTGCGGTCGGCAGATTAGGGGTTAAACATTTTTAATAGAGTGGCGGCGATGTGGGGGGACCTCGGTTTAGGGGTATATAGGTAGTTTATGGGTGTTAGTGTACTTTAGAGCACAGTAGTTAAGAGCTTTATAAACCGGCGTTAGCCCAGAAAGCTCTTAACTACTGACTTTTTTCTGCGGCTGGAGTTTTGTCGTTAGATTTCTAACGCTCACTTCAGCCATGACTCTAAATACCAGCGTTAGAAAGATCCCATTGAAAAGATAGGATACGCACTTGATGTAAGGGGATCTGCGGTATGGAAAAGTTGAGGCTGGAAAGTGAGCGTTAGACCCTTTAATGACTGGCTCCAAATACCAGAGGGCGGTAAAAACCAGCATTAGGAGCCTCTAACGCTGGTTTTGACAGCTACCGCCCAACTCTAAATCTAGGCCTCTGTGTTTCTACCTTTTCATGAACTAGATTACAAGTTGTGCGGTACGGCTATACTGCTGAAAAATTGGCCTTTGCCCACGGAATTGTAAGCTCACCTGTATTAAAAGTCGTGCGGTATGGCTATTCCGCTAGCGTTTATTACAGGTTGTGCGGCCAAACACCCACATCGCAAAAACTCAACTACCTTAAAATACATAAAAACTTACCTGTGAAATAAAAAAAAACCCTAAGCTTAAACTATAAACAAACCTATTATTACTATTAAATATATATATATATATACCAAAAATAAAAGAAACGAAATTACAAAATTAAAAAATCCTAACACTATTAAAAAAAAACAACCTAACATTACAAAAAATAAAAAAAAATCTAAGATTACAAAAAAAATAAACAAAATTATCCAAAATAAAAAAATTAAACCTAATCTAATACCCCTATAAAAAAAGCCACCCCAAACTAAAAACACCCCCTAATCTAACACTAAACTAACCAATAGCCCTTAAAAGGGCTCTTTTACATTAAAAAATACAAATTATCCACTAACAGTACAACCCCCACCCACCCAAACCCACAAAATAAAAAAGACCTAACTCTAAAAAAATCTAAGCTACCCATTGCCTCTAAAGAGGCATTTGTATGGGCAGCTCTTTATTGCCCATTAAAAAACAAAAAAAGCCTTTATCTAAACCCCCCAAAAAAAAACTAACACTGACCCCGAAATAGATACTCACCATTCCTGAAGTCCAGCGGTCAAGGTCTTCTTCCAGACGGGTTTATCTTCATCCAGCGCAGGGCCATCTTCTTTCTTCATTATGGTGCTGCGGAGCAAAGGTGGCTCGGAGCGGAGCTGCAATGGCAGCCACGCAGTCATCCAGCGTGGAGGCTCCTCTTCATGCGATCGTCCGCCGCACACTGAAGATTGAATACAAGGTACCCATTTTATATTGGGTACCTTTCATTCCTATTGGCTGAAAAATTCAAATTAGCCAATAGGATGAGATCTACTTAAATCCTATTGGCTGATTTGAACAGCCAATATTATTTATGTATCTCTCATCCTATTGGCTGATTTGAACAGCCAATAGGAGTTCAAGGTACCCCAATATAAAACGGGTACCTTGCATTTAATCTTCAGTGTGCGGTGGACGATTGCATGAAGAGGAGCCTCCACGCTGGATGTCTGCGTGGCGGCCATCCAGCTTCTCTAGGCGTTTCCTTTGCTCCGCACTACCGGAATGAAGAAAGAAGATGGCCCCGTGCTGGATGAAGATGAATCCGCCTGGAAGAAGACCTTCACTGCCGGACTTCAGGAATGGTGATTACCTATTTTGGGGTTAGTGTTAGTTTTTTTTTTTTATTATTATTTGTATATTTTTTTGGGGTGTTTTTTTTTAGATTAGGGCTTTTTTTTTTTAATGGGCAATAAAGAGCTGATTGCCCTTTAAGGGCAATGCCCATACAAATGACCTTTTAGGGGCAATGAGTAGCTTAGTTTTTTTAGAGTTAAGCCTTATTTATTTTGGGGGGTTGGGTTTGTACTGTTAGTGGGTATTTTGTATTTTTTTATGTAAAAGAGCTGTAAAATTTAGAGCAATTCCCTATAAAAGGTCCTTTTAAGGGCTATTGGTAGCTTAGTGTTAGATTAGGGGGTGTTTTTTATTTTGGGCTGGCTTTTTTTATAGGGGTATAAGATTAGGTTTAATTTTTTTATTTTGGACAATTTCGCTTATTATTATTTGTAATCTTAGATTTTTTTTTATTTTTCATAATTTTAGACTTTGTTTTTCTTGTAATGTTAGTTTTTTTTAGTAGTGTTAGGATTTTTTATTTTTTAATTTCTGGGTTTTTATTTTTTTAAAATAGTAATGTTAGGTTTATTTATAGTTTAAGCTTAGTTTTTTTATTTCACAGCTACGTTTTTTTTATTTATTTTAAGGTAGTTATATTGTAACTTTAATTTAAATTTAGGGTGGTGTTAGGTTTAGGGGTTAATAGTTTAATTTAGGTAGTTGCGATGTGGGTGTTTGGTGGTTTAGGGGTTAATAGGTTTAGTTGAGTATTTGCGATGTGGGGGGGGGGCAGCAGATTCAGGGTTAATAGTTTTAATTTAGTAATAGGGTTGCGGATTAGGGGTTAATAGGTTTGTTTTAATAGTAGCGATGTGGGGGGTCGGTGGTTTAGGCGTTATTAGGTTTATTTTAGTAGTAGCAATGTGGGGGGTCAGTGATTTAGTGGTTAATACTTTAATTTAGTGTTGGCGATGTGGGTGGGCAGCGGATTAGGGTAAATGGCTTTAGTGTTGGCGATATCGAGGGGCGGCATATGAGGGGTTAATAGGTTTATTGTAGTATTGGCGATGTGGGAGGGGGGCAGCGGATTGGGGTTATTAGTTTTATTTAGGTGTTAGTGATGGATTAGGGGTTAATAGGTTTATTGTAGTGTTGGCGATGCGGGGGACAGTGGATTAGGGGTTGATATCCTTATTTAGTGTTGGCAATGTTGGGGCGCAGCGGATTAGTGGTATTTCGACTAGGGGTTTATGTTAGGGTGTTAGGTTTATAACAAACTTTCTTGTCTCCATAGACATCAATGGAGAATGCGTTATAGCGATCGCCATTATGCAATCACAGGTGTTAGTTTTTTCCCAAACACATTTTCTCCATTGATGCCTGTAGGGAAATACGTGCACGAGCACGTCAAGTCAGGATATGGCTTTTGTGCGGTATGGAGCTTAACGCACCATACCACACAACACAAGAAGGGTTTTTTGTAACTTGTAATGACAGCTCTATGGAAAGTGCGGTACCGCTAAATTTTTAGCGTTATTTACGCACTGGGTTTAGCGCACAACTTGTAATCTTGGTTATCGTATTTTATTTTATTGAATGCTTTAATAAATATAACTGTACACTAATGTTAGTAAAGTTGATAATATTTGATTGTTGCACTACATTTAGCAAAAAAAAAGTTTAATTTGATCATTAATGCATTATTTACATATTATAACATATTCTGGAATATTTTAGAATGTGAGATTTGAGTAAAATAAAGTATCCTAATTACTAAGCAAAATAAAAAAAATGTGAGTAAAAAAACAGTGAAAGTAACAATTATTTGTATAATGTTTTAGATCATCTTGTATTTAATTAATAATATTTGTTAGTGCCATATATAAATAGTTCACCAAAACCATTTCCTGTAAGTGAAATTTGCTTTTGATTCATGTAAAATCATATTTTCACTATGTTATGATCATCTGCTTGAGATAAATGCTACTTTTATTTTGACAACCTGCGAAAGGGAAGTTTCAGCTTTTGGAAGAGAATGAAAATCATATTGAAATGCTTTGGGGTTTAGCTACATCTTACATATATCTGCTGCTGATGTAAACTGAATTGTTAAACACGTGGAGGGAAATTGCAGTGACATAGGATGTCTACCAGGTCCAGTCTGAGAGTGCAGTCCACTTCCGTGTTTTGTATGTGTTTAGGGAAATTATAAAAGACCTGTGTCACCCTTGTTTGTATATCAGTTCGCTAGGTTGATCGCATGCATTGTGTGGTTGCAGGTTAGGGCCCAGGGAGGAAGAGAACTTGATTTGGTCCTTGGCTAAATGCTGTAACTAACCCTGTCATTCTGCTTTTAATCTAGCTGTGTATTTTCATGAGTGTGCCAAACCTTCAATGTGATGTGTATGTGTTTGTGTATATTTATTTACTGACCCTTGTCTGTAAATAGCATGTGTTTACTAAGGCTACCACAAACCTTGCTCAGTTTGTATTATGTGTATGTTCTGTGCAAGTCAGATGCAACCAGATTAGGATGTGGATCTAAAATTTAACGGTTATAGTTGTCATAATTAAACTTTTATGATTCATATAGAGCATGCAATTTTAAGACTTATCAATTTCTTTCATCAAATTTAATTTTGTTGAAAAGCATACCTAGGTATGCTCAGAAGCAGCAATGCACTACTAAGAGCTAACTGGTGATTAGTGGCTACACTTATATGCCTCTTGTTACACATGGCTACACACATATACCTTTTGTCACACATTGTTATTAAATGCATACTACTGAGCTTGTTTTTTTTGCTTGTGGTGAATGTCTCTGTCCATGCTGATTTAAAAACAGTACTGAAGGTTGATATAGAAATTTCTAATCAATAGGCTCCTTAACAACTGTTTTTCAATAATATTTATAACTTGGGCTAGCGATATCATATATTGTTACATAAAGGAGCAGTAAAATCGTTGAGACTATGATATAAAATTAGACAAAGTGAAAATACTTTACAATGCATGTTCATTTTATATATTTCTCCCCTTTTTTCTAGGACTTTAATTATTAAAATTAAGAGTTTTCCTATTCTGACATTGCAGGCTTCACAAATCTATCGCTGTTTTGCTCTAGTACATTTGAACGTCAAAACAATAGAACTTTTGCTATCAAAATGACAGTGGCTAGCTGTGTCTACTCCAGTAAGAAGTCTGGATTGGCTCTTTCAGATAAGGCAAGTGATGGGAGGAGCTATGTTTATTGAAAAACAATTGTAGAAAACAAGGTGTTAATGTGTTATAAAAAAAATGTGATAATGTATTGCAAGACTGCAGAAAAATCTTTTGGGAGGCTTATAAGAGGTATTTGAATATATATTGAACTGGATTCAAATATTGGTTAACTGGTTCGATGTTCATGACAAGCCCTTCAGGTCAGGAATCATTTGTTGCCTGGTGGGCAGCACTACCTTATATACCATATGCCTTTAAACACATTTTAAAGATATATTTTAATGAAAAAAACATGTTTTATTTTTATTTTTAATAAATAGGAACACAATACTTCATTTTATTATATAATACATGTGTTTTTGTATACTTTGATTGAAGCCCTAACACTTTTACTTCAGCTCTCCAATTGTACTCAAGTCCAACACATTACTCAACACTTATAATGTGAGTGATCGATTTAAAGAAAAGGGCGAGCTAAAAAAAATTTGGCAGCGCTATTATTAGCCAGATTACAGGTGGAGCTATATTTATATCATAGGATGCGCTATCAATATCACAGGCCCACGTTGTCAATGGTGCACAATCTTCTGAATGATTAACCCCTTAATGACCACAGCACTTTTCCATTTTCTGTCTGTTTGGGACCAAGGCTATTTTTACATTTTTGCGGTGTTTGTGTTTAGCTGTAATTTTCCTCTTGCTCATTTACTGTACCCACACATATTATATACCGTTTTTCTCGCCATTAAATGAACTTTCCAAAGATACCATTATTTTCATCATATCTTATAATTTACTATAAAAAAATTTATAAAATATGAGAAAAAAATGGAAAAAAAACACACTTTTTCTAACTTTGACCCCCACAATCTGTTACACATCTACAACCACCAAAAAACAACCATGCTAAATATTTTCTAAATTTTATCCTGAGTTTAGAAATACCCAATGTTTACATGTTCTTTGCTTTTTTTGCACGTTATAGGGCCATAAAAACAAGTAGCACTTTGCTATTTCCAAACCATTTTATTCAAGATTAGCGCTAGTTACATTGGGACACTGATATCTTTCAGGAATCCCTGAATATCCCTTGACAAACATGTATATATTTTGTTTTAGAAGACATCCCAAAGTATTGATCTAAGCCAATTTTGGTATATTTCATGCCACCATTTCACCGCCAAATGCGATCAAATACAAAAAATCGTTCACTTTTTCACAAACTTTCGGTTTCTCATTGAAATTATTTACAAACAGCTTGTGCAATTATGGCATAAATGGTTGTAAATTTTTCTCTGGGATCCCCTTTGTTCAGAAATAGCAGACATATATGGCTTTGGCATTGCTTTTTGGTAATTAGAAGGCCGCTAAATGCCGCTGCGCACCACACGTGTATTATGCCCAGCAGTGCAGGGGTTAATTAGGGAGCTTGTAGGGAGCTTGTAGGGTTAATTTTAGCTTTAGTGTAGTGTAGCAGACAACCCAAAGTATTGATCTAGGCCCATTTTGGTATATTGCATGCCATCATTTTACCGCCAAATGCGATCAAATAAAAAAAAAAGTTGAATTTTTCACAATTTTAGGTTTCTCACTGAAATGATTTACAAACAGCTTGTGCAATTATGGCACAAATGGTTGTAAATGCTTCTCTGGGATCCCCTTTGTTCAGAAATAGCAGACATATATGACTTTGGCGTTGCTTTCTGGTAATTAGAAGGCCGCTAAATGCTGCTGCGCATCACACGTGTATTATGGCTAGCAGTGAAGGGGTTAATTAGGTAGTTTGTAGGGAGCTTGCAGGGTTAATTTTAGCTTTAGTGTAGAGCTCAGCCTCCCACCTGACACATCAGACCCCCTGATCCCTCCCAAACAGCTCCCTTCCCTCCCCCACCCCACAATTGTCCCCGCCATCTTAAGTACTGGCAGAAAGTCTGCCAGTACTAAAATTAAAGTTTTTTTTATTTTAATTTTTATTTTTTTAAAGCATATTTACATATGCTGTTGTGTAGCATCCCCCCTTAGCCCCCAACATCCCTGATCCCCCCCAAAACAGCTCTCTAATCCTCCCCATCTGCCTTATTGGGGGCCATCTTGGGTACTGGCAGCTGTCTGCCAGTACCCATTTTGCAAAATAAAAAGTTTTTTTTTGTTTTTATTTTTATTTTCTGTAGTGTAGCTTCCCCCTTCCCCACAGACCAACCCCCACCACCTGCCTGATCTTTTTTTTGTCCAACTTTTTTTCCCCTTTTCTGTCCATTTTACTGTTACTTTTTCTGTAGTGCAGCGGTTCCCACCCGCTCCCTCCCGTGCACGCGCCCGCCCCCACCCTCCCGTGCACGCGCGCACGCCCGTGCGTGCCCCCGGGCATACCCGCCCCCGATCCCACCCCCCTCAGCATCATCCAGGGCCATCGATGGCCGCCACCCGCCTCCCACACTGGCTCCCACCCACCAACGAACCTAGCCGTTAATGTCCGGTGCAGAGAGGGCCACAGAGTGGCTCTCTCTGCATTGGATGGCTAAAAATGGTTATTGCAGGATGCCTCGATATCGAGGCATCACTGCAATAACCGTAAAGCAGCTGGAAGCGAGCAGGATCGCTTCCAGCTGCTTTCCACACCGAGGACGTGCAGGGTACGTCCTCAGGCATTAACTGCCTTTTTTTTTAGAACGTACCCTGCATGTCCTCGGTCGTTAAGGGGTTAAAAAGATTAACTAGAGAATGGCTGACATCTCATTAGTGTCTCTTTACGTTCAATGAATAACACAACCATACTAAATATTGCTTATATTACAAGTTGTGAGTTATGTGTTACATTTTGAGCACATTACAACACTAAAAAAGTTAGGGAAACTTGAAGTAAAGTGTTAGGACTTCAATAAAAATACCTTAAAACACATGTAAAACAAAATAAAGTATTACACACACACACACACATATATATATATGTATACATACATACTAACAATAAAATAAATGTTTATTATTAAAATAAATGTATTAAAAAGTGTTTTAAAGTGATATTTATCACGGTGTTCAACTGAGAAGGGCTTAGAGGGGGAGTGTGTGTATATATACAGTATATATATATATATATATATATATATATATATATATATATATATATATATTATATATATATATATATATATATATATATATATATATATATATATATACTGTATTGTGTATATATATATATATATGTATGTGTTTGTGTCTATGTACATCTCTGTATGTGTACATATGTATGTGCACACGTACGTATATACGCATACATACATTCACACACACACACACACACACACATATATATGCCTGAGTGAAAACCAGAACAGAGTTTTGTATTGTGCCCCATAGAAGTCTATGAGGTGAGAAATTTAGCAAGACAATGTTATCCAACCTCCAAATGCACGCTTTACTTGAGAGCTAATATTACATTTTCAACTTATAGTATGAGAGCAAGAATGAGAGAGTTGATTTAACCTGAGCGGTGGTAGCTAATATTTTTGTGCTCCACTTGTTAACTGGGCCATTATCTGGTAATTCTTTTTTACAACTGACTTGTAATATTAGATTGGGAGCTATTCTTAGTGCTGGTCTGCAATATTAATAGCTAACCCTGTGCTTGGGCCTTAATATGGTGATCACAGTAGGAACAGTGGTTCCTTGGTTATTTTCAAAGTCACTTAGTAAAATCTTAACAAAAATATATTTTTTCAACTTGTTTATTTTGAAGTCTTCTCACATACAATTAAATATAAATGTAATAATGTTATAAGCCTGCTGAAAAAAAATATATAATTGGTATAGGTCAACCACTGAAATATGACTTACAAAAGCCTTTATTGAAACAGCAGCAGCAGCAAAAAGCTAAAAATAAGCTTAGCAGAAGGGTGCAGAAAAGGCTTAGTAGTGAAGGGGTTAAAACTGGGGCAAAGTTTGGAGCATAGCTGGACTGTCAGTGAGAATGATCAGTCATTTATGGATGAGGTTAAAGGGATAGAAAGGTCAAAGTTGAAATGTGCATAGATGCATTTCTTTGAAATAGAAGCATTTTTGCAGTATACATCCATTAGCCATTTTAAAGGCTCAGATTTACCATCACTTGAATCAATCATTTATTTCACAGTATTTACTGTCCTGTTAAATTGTCCTGGACTAATATGTCTGGAATGACTGACAACCTCTGCTCATGCAATTGATTGATAGGAGGGATAGTGCTGCTCTGCTCCTAAATAAATTAATTACATAAATAGTAACATAGTAGTTGAAAAAATACAGAAGTCCATAGAGTTTAACCTATACAAATCTAATATACTTACAAAAAGATCCAGTTGAGCTTAAATTAATCCCACTAAAAGGTGACCAATTTAATACAAGCAATCATATCCATGATTTTTGTTTCTAGCCAGAAATGTATCAAAACAATTCTTAAATGTATCTAGGGTATTGGCATTCACTACCTCCTTTGGTAATAAGTTCCACAATTTTATTGCTCTTACAGTGAAAAAAAATTTCTGTTGCAGAAGATTAAATCTCCTTTCCTCCAACCTTAAATTGTGACCTCTTGTCACAAACAGAGCTTCTGCCATCTCTGTAAATGGGCCTTGAATATATTTATATAAAGTAATCATGTCACCTCCCAAGTGCCTTTTTTCTAGAGAAAACAGACCCAGTTTGGCTAGCCTATCCTCTTAGCTTACATTCTCCATTCCCCTTATTAGCTTTGTGGCCCTTCTCTGAACATTTTCTAGTTCTGCAATACAGGCATACCTCACTTTACAGCAATTCACTAATACAGTGCTTTGTGGAGCTGAAGTTCAACCTCCAAGGATTTTGAAATAGTGCTTTAATCATCGTGAGATTGCGAGAAAAGTAACTGGCACCATTTTGTTATGCGCCGTTCACTCTGTTTACAGCATTACAGTACAAACTGTGTCTCATTCTTATAGTCTGGCAAATTTTACTATAGTCATTGTCACTATTTTACAGGTACAGAATTTATTGAATACTAATTGAATATTGTGCTGTGCTAGTGTTGAACTAAACTTAGCCCTATTGCACCCCTAATATATGCTAGTTCAAACATGTTTTCAAGTTTTTAAACACACTGGCAAGTGAAAAGAAAGCTTAAACTGCCTTGTTTCACTTTAAGGCGGTTTTCACTTTACAGCGAGGCTCTGGTCCCTAACCCGCTGTATGAGCGGGGTATGCCTGTATCTTTTTTTGCGATCGGTCCCCAGAACTGCACTCCATAGTCAAGGGGAGGTCTTACCAGGGATTTATATAGTGACAGAATTATGCTTTCCTCCCTTGAATCAATGCCTCTTTTAATACATGAGAGTATCTTATTATCCTTTTAAGCAGCTGTCCTGCATTTTGCACCCAAGTTTAACTTGTTATCTATTACAACTCCCAAATCCCTTTCCTTCTCTGTGTGGCTAAGTCTTAAATTCAGGGCCTTGTAATTACAATATTTTTTTTTTTTTTTTTTTTTTGCAGTCTTACAATAAACTTACATAATAGGAGAGTGTCAAAAGGTTTTTAACTGCATTAACACATACGCCTAGATTTAGAGTTTTGTCAGTAAAGACCCGCGTAGCTAACGCTGCTTTTTTTCCCAGCGCACCCTTTAAACAACGCTGGTATTGAGAGTTGTCTGAGTGGCTGCGTTAGCCTCAGAAAAGGGAGCGTTGAGCATAATTTAGCTCCACTTCAACCCTCAATACCAGCGTTGCTTACGGTAGCGGTAAGCTGGCAAAACGCGCTCGTGCACGATATCCCCATAGGAAACAATGGGGCAGTTTGGGCTGAAAAAAACCTAACACCTGCAAAAAAGCAGGGTTTAGCTCCTAACGCAGCCCCATTGTTTCCTATGGGGAAACACTCTCTAAGTCTACACCTAACACCCTAACATGAACCCTGAGTCTAAACACCCCTAACCTTACACTTATTAACCCCTAATCTGCCGCCCCCGCTATCGCTGACACCTGCATTTTATTATTAACCCCTAATCTGCCGACCGGACACCGCTGCCACCTACATTATCCCTATCAACCACTAATCTGCTGTCCCTAACATTGCCGAACCCTACATTATATTTATTAACCCCTAATCTGCCCCCCCCAACGTCGCCGCAACCTAACTACACTTATTAAACCCTTATCTGCCGACCGGACCTTGCCGCCACTATAATAAATGTATTAACCCCTAAACCGCTGCACTCCCGCCTCACAAACACTATAATACATTTTATTAACCCCTAATCTGCCCTCCCTAACATCACCGCCATCTACCTACAATTATTAACCCCTAATCTCCTGCCCGCAACATCGCCGCTACTATAATAAATGTATTAACCCCTAAACCTAAGTCAAACCCTAACCCTAACACCCCCCTAACATAAATATAATTTAAATTAAATGAAATAATATTCCTATTATTAAATAAATTTTTCCTATTTAAAACTAAATACTTACCTATAAAATAAACCCTAATATAGCTACAATATAACTATTAGTTACATTGTAGCTATTTTAGAATATATATTTATTTTACAGGCAACTTTGTATTTATTTTAACTAGGTACAATAGATATTAAATAGTTAATAACTATTTAATAGCTACCTAGTTAAAATAAGTACAAAATTATCTGTAAAATAAATCCTAACCTAAGTTACAATTAAACCTAACACTACACTATCATTAAATTAATTAAATAAATTACCTGCAATTAGCTAAACTAAAATACAATTAAATAAACTAATACAAAAAAAACACTAAATTACAAAAAATAAAAAAATTACAATAATTTTAATCTAATTACGCCTAATCTAAGCCCCCTAATAAAATAAAAAAGCCCCCCAAAATAAAAAAATCCCTACCCTATTCTAAATTACAAAAGTAATCAGCTCTATTACCAGCCCTTAAAAGGGCTTTTTGTGGGGCATAGCCCCAAAGTAATCAGCTCTTTTACCTGTGAAAGAAAATACAATACCCCCCCAATATTACAACCCACCACCCACATACCCCTATTCTAACCCACCCAAACCCCCCTTAAAAAAACCTATCACTAACCCCCTGAAGATCTTCCTACCTTGAGTCGTCTTCAGCTGAGCCGAAGTCTTCATCCAATCCGGGCGATGTGGTCCTCCATCCGGTAGAAGTCTTGATCCAAGCGGCAAAGAATAGGTCTTCCATCTGGGTGAAGTCTTGATCCAAGCGGCAAAGAAGAGGTCTTCCATCTGGGAGATGTCTTCTTACAAGCGGCATCTTCTATCTTCTATCTTCTGGATCCATCATCATCCCGCCGACGCGGAACATCCTCCTTCCCCGACAGACTAACTACGAATGAAGGTTCCTTTAAGGGACGACATCCAAGATGGCGTCCCTCGAATTCCGATTGGCTGATAGGATTCTATCAGCCAATTGGAATTAAGGTAGGAAAAATCTGATTGGCTGATTCAATCAGCCAATCAGATTGAACTTGCATTCTATTGGCTGATCGGAACAGCCAATAGAATGCAAGCTCAATCTGATTGGCTGATTGGATCAGCCAATCGGATTGAACTTCAATCTGATTGGCTGATTGAATCAGCCAATCAGATTTTTCCTACCTTAATTCCAATTGGCTCATAGAATCCTATCAGCCAATCGGAAATTCGAGGGACGCCATCTTAGATGACGTCCCTTAAAGGAACCTTCATTCGTCGTTAGTCCGTTGGGGAAGGAGGATGTTCCGTGTCGGCGGGATGAAGATGGATCCAGAAGATAGAAGATGCCGCTTGGAAGAAGACATCGCCCGGATGGAAGACCTCTTCTTTGCCGCTTGGATCAAGACTTCTACCGGATGGAGGACCACATCGCCCGGATTGGATTAAGACTTCGGCTCGGCTGAGTGAAGACGACTCAAAGTAGGGAGATCTTAAGGGGGTTAGTGATAGGTTTTTTTAAGGGGGGTTTGGGGGGGTTAGAATAGGGGTATGTGGGTGTTGGGTTGTAATGTTGGGGGGGTATTGTATTTTCTTTTACAGGTAAAAGAGCTGATTACTTTGGGGCAATGCCCCGCAAAAAGCCCTTTTAAGGTCTGGTAATAGAGCTGATTACTTTTGTAATTTAGAATAGGGTAGGGAATTTTTTTTATTTTGGGGGGCTTTTTTATTTTATTAGGGGGCTAAGATTAGGTGTAATTAGATTAAAATTATTGTAATATTTTTTTATTTTTTGTAATTTAGTGTTTGTTTTTTTGTATTATAGATTAGTTTATTTAATTGTATTTTAGTTTAGCTAATTGTAGGTAATTTATTTAATTAATTTAATGATAGTGTAGTGTTAGGTTTAATTGTAACTTAGGTTAGGATTTTTTTTACAGGTAATTTAGTAATTATTTTAACTAGGTAGCTATTATATAGTTAATAACTATTTAATAGCTATTGTACCTAGTTAAAATAAATGCAAAGTTGCCTGTAAAATAAATATAAATCCTAAAATAGATACAATGTAATTATTATTTAGATTGTAGCTATATTAGGGTTTATTTGATAGGTAAGTATTTAGTTTTAAATAGGATTCATTTATTTAATAATAGGAATATTATTTCATGTAATTTAAATTATATTTATGTTAGGGGGGTGTTAGGGTTAGGGTTAGACTTAGGTTTAGGGGTTAATAACTTTATTATAGTAGTGGCGACGTTGCGGGCGGGAGATTAGGGGTTAATAATTGTAGGTAGATGGCGCCGATGTTAGGGAGAGCAGATTAGGGGTTAATAATATTTATTATAGTGTTTGCGAGGTGGGAGTGCGGCGGTTTAGGGGTTAATACATTTATTATAGTGGCGGCGAGGTCTGGTCGGCAGATTAGGGGTTAAAAATTTTTATTATAGTGGCGGCGATGTGGGGGGGGGGGCCTCGGTTTAGGGGTACATAGGTAGTTTATGGGTGTTAGTGTACTTTATAGCACAGTAGTTAAGAGCTTTATATTCCGGCGTTAGTCCATAAAGCTCTTAACTACTGACATTTTTTGTCGGTAGGAGTCTTGTCGGTAGAGGGTCTACCGCTCACTTCTTCCAAGACTCCAAATACCGGCGTTAGGCTGATCCCATAGAAAAGATAGGATACGCAATTGGCGTAAGGGGATCTGCGTTAGCCTGGAGTCGCGGTAAGGAAGTGAGCGTTAGACCCTTTCCTGGCTGACTCTAAATACCAGCGGGCGGTAAAAAGCAGCGTTAGGACCCCTTAACGCTGCTTTTGACGGCTAACGCCAAACTCTAAATCTAGTCGATAGTTTGCTGCATTTTTTTCAAAAAACAATTTCCACACATCACATATTTTATTTCAAAGAACTAAACCATACTTGTTCGACAAGGATTGCCACTATCATTATGGTAAATGCTGAAAGAGAATATGAACCACACAGAAAAAATAACTGCAGATATTGTGGGACTTTTATTTCTAAAATATTTTATTTATAAACAAGATGATAATTATCTAATGCATATCAAATATAAATAAATGAACATTAGAACAAGATTTTTGGAATATTGGAAGATGAATCTAAATCTAAAGCAAACAATAATGATATCCATTTGTATATTTCATAATACATTTTTAATCAAAATAGACTTTAAATAATGATTGTATTTAATTGGCGGTGCAGGTCTCAGAAGGGGGACAAATGGAATGCAGATCATCTTTGCAAATCCTGAAAGGAAGAATCACAATTGTGCACAATGGCTTTCATACTTTAGGCACTAAATGAAAAATACTCACTTGGAGGCAATGTGTTGAACTTCATAACATTTATTTCGCTAAACAAGGCTGGATAAAAACAGGATGCATATGAAGCTCAAAATGCATCATGAAATGCTCAACATGTTTCAATGTAAAATTATTTTATCAAGAGAAAAATTAGAATTTCCTAAGAGCTTAGCTCTTATCTTGTTATTTTTATCCAGTGGAGGATCCACATTCCATCTGTCCCCCTCTGAGACCTGTGCTGCTAATTGAATATTTCTGTGTTGTGATTGGAGAGAGAACCTAGAAAGGCAACGGTTCGGAGAGAGGGAAGTACTCCTTTCATGTTTATCTTTATTTGACTGTACCTTTTCTATACACGTTATATAGTTTGTCTATATACGTTTTTGTTTAAATATTATCAGAGTAATTTTTCCATAGAATTGTAAGGCAATTATATCAATGTCACACATACAATTAATTTTGGCCAAACCTCTATTCTTAAAGGCACAGAAAAATAGGTCCTGCATTACAGGGATAGTAATAGAGGAATAATAATATATATTTTGCATACAGGCAGCCCTGGATGCAGCATATAAGGGAGGGGAATTTGACCCCTGTCTAGGTGTAGCCTTGCTAGAAAGACAGGTTAGGTTGTTAAGGAGGTGTGGTGGCATGCTGGGTATATAAGATGGGGGTGGACCCTGTAAAAGTATTTCAGGAGCTTACGTGTGAGAAGATGCTGTCTCCTTCTCATACATTACCCTTACCTGGTGTTGTATACAGCAGTAGGTTCAACGGGCAGTGCTATCACTGCCCCAGGCAAGAGGGGCTGATTGGCTGCTGGAGCAGTTGGGGTCCGCCAGAGCTATCCCTGTTAATGGCGTGTTGGCCGCTGGTAGGGACTGAGCTGTTCAGAGGAGTGATGTCAGGCCTGTGATGAGGGCTAGGCCACCAGAGCAGCTAAGCCCTGAGCTGGGCACTAGGAGGAAGGCAGCGGTAACTGGGTCCAGTACGAGGAGCAGTGGGAGGGGATCGCCAGCACGGCCTACACCGGGCGATGCAGGAGGAGATCAGTGAGTGGTCCGGCATGAAGGAGCAGAGGGGGAACAGCTCTGGTAAGGCCTGAGGTGACAGCGGAGCTCAATGGCTGACTGGGAGTCTCCGTGCCTGTGGAAGATGGAGCGGGTGACGTCACAGCTCAGCGCACAGATAGAGGCAAGATTGTGATGGCAAGGGATCAGTTGGAAGTGGAAGGGAAGCAGGTATGCTGGTGGGCTAGGGAGGTAGAAAGGGGGTTTCAGTACCCTGCTGGTGTCTGGTGACAAGGTGGGAGTTTGGAGGAATTGTGGGACTGGGGTTGGGAGAGGGAGTGTGGCAGTTTGATTGAAAAAAAAAAAAGGAAAGATATATATATATATATATATATATATATATATATATATATATATATATATATATATATATATATATATATATATATATATATATATATATATATATATATATATATATATAAATATATATATATATATATATAGTGGGGCAAAAAAAGTATTTAGCCAGCCACCAATTATGCAAGTTCTCCAACTTAAGAAGATGAGAGAGGCCTGTAATTTTCATCATAGGTATACCTCTACTATGAGAGACAAAATGTGGAAACAAATCCAGACAATCACATTGTCTGATTTGGAAAGAATTTATTTGCAAATTATGGTGGAAAATAAGTATTTGGTCAATATCAAAAGTTCATCTCAATACTTTGTTATATATCCTTTGTTGGCAATGACAGAGGTCAAACGTTTTCTGTAAGCCTTCACAAGGTTGTCACACACTGTTGCTGGTATGTTGGCCCATTCCTGCATGCAGATCTCCTCTAGAGCAGTGATGTTTTGGGCTGTCACTGGGCAACACGGACTTTCAACTCCCTCAAAAGGTTTTCTATGGGGTTGAGATCTGGAGACTGGCTAGGCCACTCCAGGACCTTGAAATGCTTCTTACGAAGCCACTCCTTCGTTGCCCGGGTGGTATGTTTGAGATCATTGTCATGCTGAAAGACCCAGCCATGTTTCATCTTCAATGCCCTTGCTGATAGAAGGAGGTTTGCACTCAAAATCTCACGATACATGGCCCCATTCATTCTTTCATGTACACGGATCAGTCGTCCTGTTCCCTTTGCAGAAAAACAGCCCCAAAGCATGATGTTGCCACCCCCATGCTTCACAGTAGGTATGGTGTTCTTTGGTTGCAACTCAGCATTCTCTCTCCTCCAAACATGACGAGTTGTGTTTCTACCAAACAGTTCTACTTTGGTTTCATCTGACCATATGACATTCTCCCAATCCGCTTCTAGATCATCCAAATGCTCTCTAGCATACTTCAGATGGGCCCGGACATGTACTGGCTTAAGCAGGGGGACATGCCTGGCACTGCAGGATCTGAGTCCCTGGCGGCGCAGTGTGTTACTGATGGTAGCCTTTGTTACGTTGGTCCCAGCTCTCTGCAGGTCATTCACTAGGTCCCACCGTGTGGTTCTGGGATGTTTGCTCATCGATCTTGTGATCATTTTAACCCCACGGGGTGAGATCTTGCATGGAGCCCCAGATCGAGGGAGATTATCAGTGGTCTTGTATGTCTTCCATTTTCTAATTATTGCTCCCACAGTTGATTTCTTCACACCAAGCTGCTTGCCTATTGCAGATTCAGTCTTCCCAGCCTGGTGCAGGTCTACAATTTTGGTTCTGGTGTCCTTCGACAGCTCTTTGGACTTCACAATAGTGGAGTTTGGAGTGTGACTGTTTGAGGTTCTGGACAGGTGTATTTTATACTGATTACAAGTTCAAACAGGTGCCATTAATACAGGTAATGAGTGGAGGACAGAGGAGCCTCTTTAAGAAGAAGATACAGGTCTGTGAGAGCCAGAAATCTTGCTTGTTTGTAGGTGACCAAATACTTATTTTCCAAATACTTAGAGCATGGATGGTGTTGTAGTTTCCTGATATTCCCTGTTGGTCCCTATCAGGTTGGGGGCGTTCTTGAAGGTAAGGTACAGGTGGTAGGTTTTAGGTATAGCTTTAGGCTTGGAATGGGTTAGGACTTATTGCTTAGTGAGGTTTTAGATGGTTGTAAAAGGGGTGGTATGTTAATGGATTATGCTGTGGGGTAGTTTAGGTATGGATGCGGGGTTCCCCCTTTAGAGTGTCCAGGGTTATAACGGTAGTGGGGTGAATAATAATAATAAAAAAAAATGTAAAGAGGGTTTAGTGCTGTACGTCATCCTTAAAGGTTTAGGTTTAAGGTTTAATTTGGCCCTCTGTAGTCTTGGTTGAGACCAGTACCTTATTGCTGCTATTTATGTTTTGTCTTGTCATTGCAACTCTATTATAAGTACATATATGCAGGTGTAAGACGCACCGTTTACCGTGTCGAAGGCCACCGCCTAATGATACGCGGATAAACGATAGCACGGTGACACCTGTATGGAATGTGCACTTTCGCTTCATATTGTAATTGTTCTGTTATTTGAGTCATATGTATCATGAAATTATTTGTCTTATATGTTGTGTACTACTCATATTGTATACTGTTTGTATTTTAATATTGCGATTATATTATGAGTACATAGACACAACTCGTGTCCTGTGTTCACAATCGCTCACCATTTCTTATTGTATTTTCATTGTATATTTCATTGCTGCCATTTTATTATAAGGACATAAGGTTCATCTTGTGTCTACTATTGCATGAGTTAGTGGAGACAACAACTGACTTTAAGTACTAAGATACTCCGTCCTGACTAGCAGTTTTGAAGACTACACGTAACAGTGTATGAAACAGCTGTTTTTAGTGACGGACTAGTCGGAACTTGCCTCCATTAGACGCTAAATCCCTTTGATTGTGTGTGTGTGTGTGTAAAGCTATTACTGGTCAGGGGTCATGGGGACCGGTCAAAGTAAACAAAGCCAAACTGAGGGAGAAACATGTAAACAATTTGTGGCTAGACAGGAGGATGTAGGGTGGGCAATGGTCATCCCATTTTTAGATGACGTCAGTGGCTGGACAGAGTATATAGACCCAAGAAATGCATTTCCTAGGGGCGGTTGTAATTGTAAATTTCATAAAGACATGTTAAGAGGTTTATGTTTGGGAAATGAAAAAGCATTTGATTTGTATACAGGAGATCCCGATTGGGACATGCAATACATGAGACAAGCTGCTGAGTATTGGTTAAAATATTGTGACGGATATAAATCCAGTGGTAATAATAGACACAGTAAAATAGATAAATCTAAACTTTCTAGAATTATTTTACGTCCTCCTCCAATAGTCTATTTGAAAAATGTCCCAGATACAATGGCCACTGCCCCTATGGCTGCGCCACCGCCATATGCGGGAATATATCCAAGTGTTACTAATTATAATGATGATGATTTAATCGTGGCTTACAATACAACCAGAACACTTCCATGGCCATTGAGATGTGCGAACCTATCACACTGGGACACTCACTTGTTCTACATACCTCCCACCTCCTTAACAATCTTCAAACACAACACATGACTGCCCAGAGACTTAGTGGTTATTAAATACTGCTTACCAGTACTTCTGAGCTAACCATTAAGTACTGTGCAACTAACTCAGGCCCAGCGTCTATTCTCAAGACCTTGTTATCCTCTGACATACCACAATCTGACCTCCCCCTTCATGACTGTGTTGCACTCATTCACTCCAGCACAACACCACGCCCTGACCTCCGGGACACCCCTATTCCGGGGGTCCCTGACGTCTTTGTGGATGGCTCATGTCGCCGCCCAGATGACCACACGTACCTTGCAGGATATGCAGTGGTCCAACTTCCCGACATTGTCATTGAATCTTCCTGTGTCATGCATAATTCAGCTCAGGCAGCTGAATTAATAGCTCTCACTCGAGCCTGTGAACTTTTTGCTGATGCCTCCGTAAATATCTATACCGACTCCAGATATGCCTTTGGAGTGGTACATGATTTCGGCATGATTTGGAAACAAAGAGGTTTCAAGTCTGCCGACGGTAAAAGCATCAGTCATACCACACTTATCACAGAACTCTTACAAGCCATCCTGCTCCCAAAAGAAATAGCTGTCATACACTGTCGAGCACATACTAACCTTAACAATCCTATTGCTAGAGGTAATGCATTAGCTGACACAGTAGCCAAACAAGCAGCTAAGATCTCTCCATTGCAAGACAGTGTTTATCCCATGCTTGTGGCACCCTCTCTGGTCGACGATGTACTCACATCGTCACTACAGCAGTTTGCCACTGTCACTGATATCAAATACTGGGTCTCTCAGAAGCTCGAATTAAACCCTCAAGGGTTTTATTCGAAAGAGGGGAAAGGTGGGACAATCATTGGCATCCTCTGAAACCAGTGCACCCATTTTTATTTCACAAGCCCATGGTGTCAGTCACCTGAGCATCCATAACACTCTACAGTTAATCAAACCTTACTTCTGTATACAGAATCTACAGTCACATGTACAATCTTACATTAATCGTTGCATCACTTGCCTGCAAACTAAACACAACAACAAACCTGCAAAACATGACCACCTAACACCACCATCCGCACCTTTCACTCACCTGCAGATAGATTTCACACACATACCCAAAACAGGAACCAAACAGTTTACCTGTTGGTCATAGTTGACCAATTTTCTCGCTGGCCTGAGGCCTTTCCTACCACTAGGGAAGACGCAAAAACAGTAGTGAAACACCTTTGCACTGATGTCATTCCCAGATTTGGTTGCCCCCTGCAGATTAACTCAGACAATGGCCCAGCTTTTGTTAGTAAGGTATTGCAGGAATTGGTAGCTCACTTACAGATAAAATGGAAGTTTAACATACCATATCACCCCCAGAGCTCAGGGGTGGTAGAAAGGATGAACCGGACCATTAAGGAAAAACTCCTTAAGGCCACGGGAGGGAATTGGGTCAAATGGCAGGATTATTTACCTGCAGTCTTAGCTGAGGTACGGATGTCCCCCAGCAAATCCACTCAGCTGTCTCCTTTTGAGATTTTGATGGGTAGACCGTTCCCCAGCCCTTGGGTCAGGAACCCACACATAGTCACTGGTGATTTAGATTTAATCAGGGAACGATATGTACATGAATTAATCTCTGTTTTGAACGGCAACTATGGTGATGTGGCCTCTCGTTTTCCTCTTCCCTCACAGGAACCAACCCACAGCTTCAAGGTCAGAGACACAGTGTGCATCAGACAGCTGAATAAAGCAAAGAAGGGAGGCTTCCCATACGGTCCACCTACCGAAGTTGTGGCCATCACTCGTACTGCCATCCTCACAGCCCAGGAGCCCATCTGGATCCACGCATCTAGGGTAAAGCTCTGTCCAAAGAGGGGTGAAGCTGGCTGTCTAGTCCCTTCTGAAACATCTGTACCGCCAGTCCAGGACGTCTCAGAAAACAGTTGTGCCTAAAGAGGGGTGAAGTGTTCATAAAGTCCCTTCTGTAACACCTGTAGCATTCTCGACTGCCAATCCAAAGAGGGGTGAAGTTGGTCGCACAGTCCCTTCTGTAACATCTATATCCACAGCACGTACCTGCAACAACATGATCGCCACTCAAGGGTCCCACTACTTGGTGTACTGCTACCTTCTCTCCTCCTTGCTCTTGATTGCAATACCCGGATGGATAATAGCCTCCTGCTATTATGAGACACCGGACGAACAATATGGTACTGCCCCTGCTTGTAATTACTTCATCACTCCCCCTGACTCACCCCCGAAACAAAACACAACCAAGAACTCAATAACCCTGCCAACACCACATGTTCCAGCCCTCCGTAGAGCCCGAAGGTCAGCAGACCGGACCCCTTTCAGGGTGATCGAGCACCTACCCTCAAAAATGGCCATTACACAAACCACATCACCACGCTCTATGACCTTTTGGTGCAATTCTTCAAATCTCCATGTTGCCACTTATGCCTTTGACTATTGTGACATTATTCCATGCCCCGGGGATGTATCAACACAGTGTACCATTTACCACAATATCCCTTCCAGGTCAGTCTATATGTGTCTAGGGGATGATGATAGGAGTAAGGATTGTAAATACTGGAATGCTGATGGGTGGGATGCAGATGCAGGCCTTAGATGGGCAACTACTATATTAACCGAGAAAGATAGAAATAGGAGATCCTTAATGGAAAGAATGACCCTTTCTAAGTCCGGAATTTGCCTTTCGGCAGGTAAACCCGGACAGAGTATGAAACTTACCTTGACTATTGAAAACCCCAGTCCAATTGATAGTGGCCCTTATATGCTCTCTTTTTGGGAAAGAGGGGCCTTATCCGAAGCTAAGGGTAGTTTCCAGCTTCAAGATATGGTTAATTCCTCTGAATGGAACAAAATTGTCACTACAATTTATCAAAACCTTGGTCAAAACCTAATTAATACCCAGTCCCCATCTCAGGGCATGATTGCTATAGCTGATCCCTCACCAAGAGATACTATGGCCTTAGAAACAGGTTATTCAGACAAAAACCTTTGGTTAGAATGGATGGCCTTTTCGGCCAAACAATATAATAGATCAAATTGTTATGTTTGTGGTAATGCCCGCCCCCATTTAGGTACTATCCCCCTTAACATCCCTAGTAACGCTGAGTCCTGCTTTCTCAGCCTGTATACTAATACCATTGTTAATCAGTCAACCTGTATTGCCTGGAAGGAAAAATACCCCATTATTACTAAAACCCCACACCTCAGTGAGGGAATTACTATATATCCTGGTAACTACGCTTGTTATAGGGGCACAGGAAAAGGTAGATTCTTAGGTAACTTTACATCTGGGTACTGTTATAAGTATAGTAACCTCAACACCCATAACCACATTCAGTCGTTAGGTGACATATATTGGATTTGCGGGGATATGAAAATCTGCATTAGGCTAGAGGGACAATGGTCTTGGGAATGTGCTCTAGCAAAAGTTATCATGCCTCTCCACATTTTAGGTGTAGATGACATACACATAGGTGTAGATGACATACACATACACACTCACCGCACCTCCTCTCATCGTACACGGAGACAGACTAAGGCTATCCCAGGTAGTTTTGACCCCCATGTATACATAGACGCTATAGGGGTCCCAAGGGGGGTCCCAGATGAATTTAAGGCCCGTGACCAGGTCAAAGCTGGATTTGAATCCATCTTCCCCATCATAACTGCCAATAAAAATGTAGACTGGATAAACTATATATTTTATAATCAACAACGTTTTGTTAATTATACCAGAGATGCCCTTAAAGGCATTGCTGAACAACTCAGCCCAACCTCTTACATGACATTCCAAAACCGCATGGCCTTAGACATGCTTTTAGCAGAGAAAGGAGGGGTGTGTAAAGTCATTGATGATCAAACTGGTGGGTCCTGCTGTACATTTATACCAGATAATACAGGTCCCACTGGGAAAGTAACGCTTGCTATTAAGAAATTGGAAGAATTATCCATTGAATTAAAGAAAAACTCAGGCATTGATAACCCCTGGGATAAATTCTTCACTGGTTTAGGCTTCCTAGAGTGGCTAAAAAATATTGGTACCTTTATTGTTTTCATTGCTTTGTTTATACTATTCTGTTATTGTTGTTTTAAGATAGTTGTTTTCTGCATTGCTAAACATACACGCCTGCCACCCCCAACCCCTATCTCCCAGTGTGCAGAATACCTACAGGTTCTACCACACCAACCTAATCGAAATCGACAACATCGTCGATACCATCCTGCTAATACCACATACCTTAATGTCCCATTCCACTCCAGACGTTAGTCCAGTAGTAGTCATTGTTATGACTAAAGAGGGGAATTGTAAGGGAACATCACTTATTTGTGTTGCACACTTTACCTATGTACTTATTTTACATTATCTATAATGTTATGCACTGATGTATTTTCACTGCACTCCATTCGTAATATCATTTTCACTGCACTCCATTCGTAATATCATTTCTTCTAAGACACTTGTAATATCAGTTACATTTGCAAATTTCAGTTACTGATCTGTCTGTGTCTCTCAACAGGAAACTAAGGTACTTTTTTTTACAAAGCCAAACAAACCCAGGTGTTTCTTGTAAGCTAAAACCGCAAATGTCACAGATCAGTACCCACCTACATTATTTCCTGTAGCTGCAAAATATACATTTTTTATGTCTGTACTTTTTTCAGATATTATTTTCTATTATGATATGTTATGCTGTACACCAAATAAGGCTATTAGGAAGGATATTACTGTATTTTGCTTAGCCAATAAGATGATGTTACGTATCAGATGCCTACGTGCATCCATGTCTATATATTGTGCTTTTGGCCCCAGAATAAACGGAACATTTGCTAATGATAACCTGCCTGTGTGTGTTATTTTGGTAATTGTTTCCCGGACGTCCGAGAAGGTCACTGTTTTCCTCCAAGACTCATCTTCCAAATATTGCCCTGGGAAAATTCCTAACACCATTGAAACAGTTTGTATATTTTAAGGAGGATGTTAAGGTGGAGCAAGGGAAGAAAGAGGAGGAGGAGCACAAGACGCAGTATAGGAAGTTGCCGAAGACTTTCAGCAATTGATCGCAGGCATTTTGTATCCTGGCCAGTGTGAATGCAGAGAAGTATCCTGAACAAGGGTCGGCTTTGTTTTGTTACTTCAATGAGATCTATTCTGCTTATCGTATGTATGGGGCTATGGCTTGGTGGAGGTAGGATGAACAGTTTCAACAGAAATTAGAGGTGTGGCTGGATATGAGGTGGGAAGATCGGGACATGGGGATTTAGTTAGAGATGATGATGCTTTTGCATAGTGGGCAGTCCTTTAAGGAACGGGGGGGCAATTGGGAGTGGGACTGGAAACAGCACAGTGGATGCCATTAGAAAAGGGCTGTGCTTTCAGTTCAACGATGGGCAGTGTCGGTTCGGAATAGTATGCAAGTACAAGCATGATTGTTCAGGTTGTGGGGGACCCCATGCCTTCTCTAAGTGTTTTAAGCAAGGGAAGCAAATTGGGAAGCCTGGGGATATGGGTGAATTGGGCATGGACACCGGTGAGGGTAGGAAGGATGGTGCCATGGTTAGAACGGTATGCTAAGGTAAAGGCATGGGAACAAGATGCTGAATTATTGTTGACAGGTTTAAGTTTGGGGTTTTGGATTCTGTTTATTAAGCGGGGGGGGGGTTCAGAGGTGCACAGGAATTTGAAGTCTGCTAAGGACTTCTCAAAGGTAGTTCAGACTAAGATATCTAAGGAGGTGGCTTTGGGGAGGATGGCGGGGCCATTTGAGTTGAGTCCGCTGGCCAACTTGAGGATTTCACTCCTGGGTGTGTTGCCAAAGAAGGCGCCGGGTCAATTTTGCATGATCCATCACCTGTGGTACTCAAAGGGTGTGTCAGTGAACAATGGCATGGATCCAGGACTCATGGCTGTCCGGTATGTGTCATTTGATAGAGCAGTGGATTTTGTCCGGGCAGCAGAGGCTGGAACTTTAATTGCTAAAGTTGATGTTGAAGCAGCTTTTCGCCTGCTCCCTGTCCACCCTAGTTTCCATCACCTTCTGGGATGTTTCTTTAATCGTTCCTACTTCGTGGACTTGTGCCTCCCTATTGGTTGCTCAATTTCTTGTTCCTACTTTAAAAAGTTTAGTTGTTTTATTGAATTGGTGGTTAAACAAAAGTCGGGGCTTTTTTCTCTTGTTCATTATCTAGATAATTCTTTGTTTGTTGGTCCTTCTGAATCTTTGGTTTGCAACAGACTTATAGCTTTTTTTCTGGAGGTGGCAGGGATCCCGGTAGCTGAGGCTCATTTATTGGAGGTAGGGGTGGATGGGATTAAGAGGATTGGGAGGTGGGGGTTTCTAATAGGTATGTGTCTTACATTAGGCCAACATTACTTTAGTGTGCTACTTTTCTCTTCTAGGTCCAGTGCAGTGTTGGTTAATGGGGCATTTGTATATTTACTTGGCTAGGAAAGTGGCAGCAGTGAAGATGAATGGGGTGCAGCTGGGGTTCCCACCTTTGGAGGTCAGCCTAAGCTGGATTGGTTTCAGAAGCATGAGGTGAGATCAATTGGTAATTAAGGTGGTGGAGTATGCTCGCTTGTTCCATCCTCTGGATATTTTGCTGATTCATGCTGGGGGCAATGACCTTGGTTGCATGTCCAAAAAGGATTTGGTGGATGGAATAAAGTGAGACATTAGGAGGTTGAGGTAGTTGTTCCTGATGTAGTGGTAATTTGGTCTAAAATTGAATCACGGGTTACTTGGAGGGCGGCGTGGGATGTCAGCAAGTTGGAGGTTTCAGGTAAAAAGGTGAACAGGATGGTGAGCAGTTTTGTTAAGAGCATGATTGATAATCTAGTGGGATCCAATGGGTTAACCATACACTGGAAAAAGACCAAGAGTCATTCCAAGGTTCTAGGTCCTGACAAGGAAGGCAATGATCTTGTGGATTCATTAACCAAACAAGGAGCCATAACTGGAAAACTCCTTAATATTGACCACTTAATGGGTGCAATTCAGGTAGAAGCCATTACCAGAAACCAGGCTAAACAACAGAGTTAGCCTAACTTGGTACAATGGAGTCAGGATTCTCCTAGTGAGGACCTGATCACTAGCCAAAAAGAAGACCTCATTGTAAGCATCTTCTATAAACACATAGAAGATCCTGAAAGCAACCCATCTCAAAATATGATTGTATTGGCAAGGAAGATCTTAGAATCTTAATGAAGTCCAGATCACAATTCAAGTTAAAGGATGGTTTGTTAATAAGAACCTCCAAAACTGGCATCCAACAATGGGTGGTACCCACCAAGTTCAGAGGTCTAATGCTTCTACATGCCCATGATGCTCCCACATCTGGTTATCGTGGAGCCAAATTAACGTATTAAATATTGTGTGATTACGCCCTTTGGCCACACATGTTGAAAGATGTTCAAACTTACTGTCAAGGTTGTTTAATCTGTCCACAGTTCCAACCCACTGCACCAACGCATAGAGTGCCATTGCAGAAAAGAGGGATGGTGATGCCATGGTCAGATATACAAATTGATTTTATTTGTCCCATAACTAGGTCATCTAGAGGTAACAAATAATGTTAACAGTGACATGCCTGTTCACTAAATGGGTAGAGTGCATTAGTGCACCTAACAATAGTGCTGAAACATGCGCAGCATTGCTCATCAACCACGTGTTTTCCAGATTTGGTTTACCCAAATAATCAAATCCGATTGGGGAACCCACTTCACTAGCGAAGTGATGACCAAAATGTGGAAAATACTAGGGGTCAAAAGAAAGCTCCATATTGCATATAGAGCTGCCTCAAGTGGTTGTGTAGAGCGTTACAACCAATCCATTGTGAAAATTCTCAAAAAGTTTGTGAGTGAAATGGGTACAGACTGGGATGTAAAATTACCTCTAGTCCTAATGGCATTGAGAGCAACAAGTAGTGCTACCAAGATGTAACCTTTTGAACTGATGACTGGTAGAAGAATGGTTCTACCTCAGCATCTACTGTACCGTACATCAGACCAGAACTTGTTAAACGCTGCCAATACACATCAATATGTGGAGAACCTAAGAAAGCAACTGCAATTTGCCTTTGCATTTGCTCAAAGGAACTTAGAGAAAGCTGCAACTGCCACTAAAACCTATTATGATCTCAAAATGTCCAAAAAGAAATATGAAATAAATTATAAAGTTTATCATTATAACTTTGGAAGGGATAAGGTTAAGGAGAAGAAATTTCTTCCATCATGGAAGGGTCCTTTTGTTGTTGCTGACAAAATATCTCCAGTCGCCTATAAAATTCGGATCCCTAAAAACGATACTTTTATGGATAAATGGGTCCATATTAATCAGTTGCAAGCATGCCACCCTAGATCCCAACTGCAAGTCATAGAGGGAGAATGAAATGCCATATCCCCAAATGCACTAAAGAAATATTGTAGTTTAAAGATGCCTAGCAAATGAGCATAAGGGCTCAAAAATAACGGACTCTCTTCATAGAAGACTGTCTATGATGCCTACTGTCAATATCCTCACTAAGTACCACTGACTTTAAGCCAATTCAAATACATGTGTCCTACATCTATTTAAAATTGGAAAGGGGATATATGTCAGGGTATCTGAATGTTATTAAGTAATATATATATATATATATATATATATATATATATATATATATATATATATATATATATATATATAATTTAATATATATGGCTGTCTACACCAAATAATTCATTTTATTTGTAAAACCCCAGATGAAACTGGTTACAGCAGTTGTATTTACTCAACCAAATGATTCTTGGCTGTGTAGACCAACCCCCCCCCCCCTTCCTGGTTAAATAGGATGCATTGCAAATCTTTGTCCCAATTCCTCAAATGGAATTGCTTTGAAGTAATCTTAGAAAGATCACTTCAAAAGGCCTTATAGTCACTACCTGTAAAATGTGTAATATGATTTCCTTATAAGCAAGAGGAGAGGAGGAGGCTGCTGACTTTTTGCTGAACTCTGGACTGATAACTTGCTGTATTGGGATAGTCACTTTAAGCAAATTGGGCTACTTAAAATATTGGAAGCTGAATTATCGACTTCGTTATTTTGGTGAAGTATACATGATTGATATATATATATATATATATATATATATATATATATATATATATATATATATATATATATATATATATATGGTATTTGGTAATGATAACTAATTGCAGTTAGTAGATTTAAATGGGCATTTTGTATTTTAGCTTGCATTCATAGTCCTGTGTAGTCTTAATTGTAGATAATCAAGAATTTATTCCAGCTTAGATAAATTGGCATATAAACTGACTGTTTACAGTAAGAATATATATAACTTCTGCTGTTTTAAATTGGAGTTATATGGGATAAATTGTGGCTGAGTAGCTGATTGTACTGTCTGAATGTTAGTGGCTCATATCTTGGTATTTCATTGTGGTATTTTAATGCAATTCAATTGTGAATAAGGTTAATTATAAAGTTACAATTTGGTTTGTTTTGTAAAGAATATTGTAACAGTTTAAACATTGTATAGTTTGATTCATATCTAGTTTCTATAAATATATTTCAATGTGTCTATAAATGTTAACTAATATAAAAAAATTAGGAATTTACATTAATTTTATTGTTTTGTATATGCATTTTATTGGGGGTTTGTTTAACCCTTTAAGGACACAGCTTTCAGTTTGCTCAATTGTTTTATGACGGAAAAATTCCGTCATATGTCCTTAAGAGGTTAAAGAATAATTATAAAATATATTGTATTATAACCCGGCCATATACTGACAATAGGTGGGGTTGCCATTCGGCATGTAGAAGGGGAATCTGGGAGGTGTTTCTTCCTGAGGGATGGCATTCATCTAAATTAAGTGGGGTTGCATTTATTTAATTTTAATCTTCGTGAAGGGTTTATAATGGCCTTGGTGTTGTATGGTGGGGCTCGGCTATGAGCCTTGCCTGTGGTGGGGTGCTTGCCTGGTGTATTGCAGTTTGGTGTGAGGACCTCTGTGTTGATCAGGAGAGGTTTAGGTGGGGATTGTATTTTTAGGTTTTGAATGTGTGGCTGCTTTGGGGCAAGCACTGGTTGGGTTGAAAGTTGGATTGGTTATTTATTATGATTTTTATATTCATTGTTAAAATAAAGCTGTGGCCTTTATAACCCGTATACTTACTTGTGTGATGTGTCTTATTTTACCGTATTATCTGGCAGAGGGGTCAATCCAATTCCCATTTGTATGCTCTGTTGGAATAAACATACCTTTGTGGTGGGGATGGTTGAGTGCGATTTGTCTCTCAAATAAAGGACTGTGTCAACAAAACGCTCAAAAATTGTTTTTTTTTAGTTATCAAATAGCATATAATGAAGCAAACTCTGTTTATAAAAAAAAATCAATATTAATTGTGCAATCAATAATATATGTCTTTGAATATATCCTATATTTTTAAAAGTAAATTTGTCACATTAAAAACACTTACCTGAACCTTAAAAATGCACATTCCAGAGAAAATTGAAATCCACATGAATGCATTTCAGTTTTCTGAGATGATACAAGCCCCACTTGTACTCTGAGCAGCTGCAGTATTTAAAATGCTGGTGCACTGAGAGTATCTAGCTATGCTTCATATGCACTTGCATAGAAACATGTTAACACTAAAACAGCAATAAATTTCACTAGAAGAATTATTGCTAATACATGTATATTGTGTCACACGCTACAAGAAATAAGGTATGTTACGGCACAGATAGGAAACCGACTGAACATGCGGCACTCCCTCTTCACACACACCCACCAACATGACCCTATGAGTGGTAGGGGGTATAGCAAGTGATGACTTTAAAAGGGAGGAGTAAAGACACATAGGGCATGGCCTCTGACGAAGTGGGTAGGAGCCCGCAAAATGTGTAAGGCCACGCCCATAAACTACTAAAGAAGAAGTGAGTGTGAAAACTGCAGGGATTGAACTGTAGCCGGCAAATAACTAATGGCTCACCATATACAATGTTATCATACGATCTCCATTACTGAGTATTTATACACTTACTGTATATCCCTGATAGCTATGTACTAAGTAGTTCCCCATATATGTAAGATCTGTACAGAGACAATACTGCACAGCTGGAGTGGGATTGTTAACTTCCTTAAAGGCATACACATACCTCATAAGTTTGAGGGCACCTTTGTGAGTGTAAAATCGTTTTATGTATTACAAATAAAGTGATGTTTTTATATACTGCACTTAGATCGTGGATGCACTCCATTTTTCTCTTTTATAGAGTTAGCTATCACATATCTATTAAAGCCTGAGAGTGGACACCGGTGGGCAAAAAGAAGGAGCAGCAACCTCAGTATATTTCAGATCAAGTAAAAACAATTTGTTAATCCAGACTTTATTTTATATATTGATTTTAAGAGACACATTACTTAAGAATTGGGTCTTTGATAACCCCTACACACCAATTATACATGTGATGTTGTTTTCTGGTATACAGGTATACCCCGCTCATACAGCGGGTTAGGGACCGGAGCCCCGCTGTAAAGTGAAAACCGCCTTAAAGTGAAACAAGGCAGTTTTAGCTTTCTTTCCACTTGCCAGTGAGTTTAAAAACTTGAAAACATGTTTGAACTAACATATATTAGGTGTATAATAGCGCTAAGTTTAGTTTAACACTAGCACAGCACAGTATTCAATAAATACTGTACTTGTAAAATAGTGACAATTATTGTAGTAAAATTTGCCAAACTATAGCACTGAGACACAGATTGCACTGTAATGCTGTAAACAGAGTGAACTGTGCATAACAAAATGGTGCCAGTCACTTTTCTTGCAATCTCACAATGATTACAGCACTATTTCATAATCCTTGGAGGTTGAACTTCAGCTCCACAAAGCGCTGTATTAGCGAGTCGCTGTAAAGTGAAGCGCTGTAAAGTGAGGTATACCTGTATAGAATACTAGCAGGTAGTCTTAACCTTCTATTGAATAAGAAGGAGTGTGTGTTTTTACTAATTATTAACTTTTTATGTGGCGCTGTCTGTAAATTTGTGTGTTTTTGTGTATTTGATCACCAGCTGGCAGGGTACTGAGTAGCTGCATTATCTGTATGAGGTGTTAAAGACATAGCAGCCACAGAATTTTTAGTATTATTGATTGTGGACTTTAAATTGTATATTTGCACATTATAAACATTAATATTATTATCATTATAGATATACTTATAGATATACAGTGAGATCACTGTTTGATACAAACCGAGTATACTTGTCAGAATTTACAGATATTTTACACTGTGCATTTTAACATACATATTATAGTTTATGTTTTGTCTCTTTTAGATAAGTGTCAAATTAGAAACCGTTTTTTATCAACTGTAAAGTATGGCAACTTCAGAAACCTTTGGAAACTATTTTGACCCATCTACCAGAAGTAGACTTTTATCTACGACAATTGAATTGGGAGATGAAGAAAGAGATCCCAAAGTTTTATTTTGAAGGTTAGAGAAATTATGTAGATCGCAATTAAACTATTGTTATGACTTAATAACATTAGAAAATTTTGAGAAATATGGGATCATTCCAAAAGGATTAAAGTTACAGAAAGCATCTATTTTTGAGTTAGATGAAGTAGAATTCCATAGTGAGTGGAAGGAGGCTATGGACGAGTGTTCTAGAAAATTTATCTCTATCCTAAAAAGGTATAGGGAGAAAAATGTGGATAAAATGTGCCCGTTTGCGGGAGCGCGATAATTTGGAGCTCCACTTGTAATATAGTTTATTGTTGGAAACACTGTGGCCATAGAGTGCTAAAAACACTTCCATGTTCAAAAGTCCATCTAGGTACTCTTCAACAATGGATGCAAAGAGAACACAACACATCTGACAATAGAAGTAAATTGGAACAGTTTTACAAATCGTAAAGTCTTATTTTGATTTTACTGTCCCTATAAGCAGAAGTGAAATATATTTTTAGCCTCAACTCTCTTTTCATCACTAAATTTGGGCCAGCTGGTATGTTGTTGGGTTTTCTATCAAAATGTTGGTATGTAACAGAAGTGATGGCCACCCATATGATCCTAAACTACATATCCCAAAATGCTGCCACATAAACGCAGGTGTGCATATTTACCTTTATTTTGTTACTTTTCCTGTTCATTTTATTTGTATATTTTTCTTTTTTGTTTTAACAATATTTTTTTTTTAACAATTTTTTATTGAAGATTCAAGGGAAAGTAAAATAAAGAGTTCACCCATTAATAGCAATTACATCAGCACATGACATACAATGCTGTTACAGGAAGATTATCCATCAATCCAGGACAAAGGTTTTGGTTCCACATATCAAATCTGTGTTCTAATATTGGAAATTGCAGAGGCAATAATAAAAGATCAACTGTATGAGAAAAATGTGTAAAGATGAGATCACATATCATGTCTTAATGAGGTGTAAGAGGAAGGTTTGAGCTGACGAAAATGGAACTTCATTTTATGTTATATTAAGTGGAAGATAATCGCCACATCTATAGGAGGGATACTCTATAACTCTCTATTCAAATAATAACAAGATGTGGGGAGTTAGCTTTTGTGACGGCCACATTTGGGCCACAGTATATGGGGAAGGGAAGGCAAATCAGCGGGCGAGAGACGCTCGAGTTATAGGGGAAAATGGGGGGGAGGGGGATGGAGCCAACCATAACAGGGCAGCAGAGTGACCAGGGGAGAGAGAAGAGGGTAAATAGCATAACTAGAGGGGTAGATATTCCCAATGGTAAGTAGAAAGGTAGAAAGACTATTTGTTGGTTAACTTGGAGCCACACAATGAATTACTTAGTCTAAAAGCTCAATCAGGGCAATAACTAATGTAGGGTAATAAGGAGAGTATATTGCTTGATATAGATACTTAAGGATAAAATACAGTCATAACAATGGTAAAAAAAAAAACAATAAACCAAAACTTGACTGTCTCCAGATAGATGAAAGATATATAGACCTTACATTATAAACAACCATAATCCTGTGTGCATAAATTCAGTCCTCTCAGGACTGGCTCCTGAATGAAGGCTGGCTGTGAGTAATTAGAACGCCCAGGAATATCCCAATATGTGATTTTGAGATATAGATAGTGCTTTAGGACATGCCTGGGTTGCTGCAGGTGACGATGTCAGAGAAGAATATATTGATTTAGCTAATGCTGTGTGATCAATTCTACCCTAAACTATATACTATATAAGCCCCCAGGCAGCTAGAAAAGGCAATAGAAAGATAATAGGGAGTATATTCCCTTAGAGTTGGGGCAAATTATATTTGAGACTCTGATATGTGAGCTGTGATATATCATCAGTGTATCCCTAGTGGAGTCATTTAGCCAGGCGAATGTAGCTATGTATAGGGATGGATGTTAATAATTCTGACTAAACCCCTTAACTGAGATGAAGAAAGCTGCAAAACGAAGGGAAACATACTCAGGTAACCAGTAACCTTAGATTAAAGCTAGGCATAACATGAGAAAATGTATTGGGTTCATAGGGCAGGGTATGGTTCCCCATAACTTAAAGTAGTAGGTAAACATTCTCAAAGCTCTTAGGTATCTATAAGTTAGGTCTCTCATATTACAGGTATAATGAGGAAGATTATCTTGCTGCACCGGCCGCTGACAGCCTGACTTCCATTAGTTAATATGGAATTATTAGTGGTAACCTTAAGGATCCCCTAGGGAACAAAATTAAAAATAAGAACGTTTGCAGCAGGCTTTCAACAAGGTTATATAAAGATATACAAATATACTAATGTGATAGTGGCAGCAGAGTATTCAGTAGCATTCATATTTGTGAAGCCTTCTAGTAGATATAATATACAGAAGAATATTATTAGATACATAAATCCATATGTGAACTAGCTTTCTTAATTATCTACATGTCTAGGAACATATGTTATAATCTTTTATACTGCTCTGGTAGATACATATTAAGCTATATGGTAGGGAAGGATAGGCATGCAAACATAGAAAAAATAGATAAGGAAGCTATACCTCTCATAAAGGGGCTCTAGAAATGGAATCAACACAGGTCACGTAGAAAGGTCTCAATTCTCAAACCTATATGTTATCATCAGGGGCATAGTGTCTAATGGTGTAAATTATAAGTGAGTTAGCAGTGATAAGTCCCCTCAGTTCCAAGTTACTTCAAAAGAGATGCAGAGTCGTTTGTGGGTGTGTAAGGACGGTATTCTGCTTGGGCCGGCATGCAAATATATATGAGAAAACAATAAACATGACAAATCTACATGGAGCTCAGGGTGGGCACACATACATTACTTCAGAGAGAAGTTTCACTAGGTGGGGGGACTACGTCTTAATCTGGACTCAAATTATATGTTATTCTTCCCCCAGTAGGAGCTAAGATCTATCAATCTACTTATGATACGCAGATATAAATATGTAATATATCTAGAACATGTGAGCATTAAAACTCGTATGAGAAACAAGAGAATAGAAATGAGCTAAGCAAATATTTAACTGCTATCACAGACTTATTGTAACAACATTGTGATCTACTAAATAAGAAAAGGATGTGAAACAGAGGCCCTAATTACAAAGTACAATACATATGTAGGCATTTCTCAGACCGCTAGCAGTCATCATAAAATTATAAAACCCTCTTTGATTAGTCCATAGCGTTGTATAGAAGTTTCCTTAGGTCAAGACCGCTCTGGGCAGCTATGTAATATAGGTTGCATATCTCATGATTACCCATACCCAACCCCAACTCTGCTAGGGACGTCAGAGCACAGTCCTGCAAATACTTTAATCCAAGGCCACATGAAGAGGGGAAGCGTCAGTTTGTGTGGTGAGGCTGGAACTGACTCCCACGCTCATTGCGCATTATTTTTATTAGGAATGTCTGTTCCCTGGCAGGTTGCTTTTTCTGTCTGATGGTGTAGTAAAATATCACAGACTTTGGGTGTACACTGGAATATTTCACCAGTAGGATATAAATAAGGTAGTCTAAATTGTGTACTTCCCCATGCTGGCACATCTAGCATCTGCTCAAAGTACTTGGGTATACGGCCTCCGCACTTATCACCTCTGTGCAATTGTAGACGTTATTCTAAACAGGATTTGTGAGGCTATTTATCATTCCAGGATCGTTTGTTTGGGTTTCATTCAGTATCCGGATTTCAAGTGTATATGGATATAAGATTTTTTTAAGATTTATATCAGAACATCATCGCATTTACTTTCATATGGAATTTTCCTTTGAACTTTATTTTGACTTTTATTTGGACTTCTTAATTCAATACAGATGACTTTTTAATTAGTTGTATATATAGTTTATGAGATCTCTTACCAGTTATATGTATGTGCCGGTACCAACTTCTTAGTTGGCTAGACGCCACATTATCATATTGGTCTAACTGTTGTTAGAAATAACAAATTTATTATGTTATTGATATAACCATACCGATTTGTTTACTGACTAGTATTTTATTATATATACAGTCAATCCTTTTTATACATCACATTTCACACCTTTTTATTTCACATCACAGCACTATGTTGATATTTTTTATATCACAGCTATTTCCTACATTACAGCTTTTAACGTTGCTAATTTTATGATCTTTTCACATTTGTATTTCACTATTTGGCATCACTTTATATTATTTTTTTATTTTTTCTATTTAACACGTATATACCAAAGTTTTTACACACCATCATTATGTACCCTGCAATCTTTATTAGTGTGTGCTAGTGATCTAACAGTCTCTAGATCTTCACATTATTATTGTATTTACACTCCATTCCCCCTCCTCACGCAATGTTTGGTTTGGGACATTGTTTTGTTATATTGTGGTTACAATTTGTCTGTGTCCTTAGCCATCCATAGTAATAATTTTTTAACATTCTCCACCCTGTTAGAAGGTGGTATCTTATTCCTATCCAAACATTGTATCGGATATGGGTTAGTACTTTTTAATAATCCAATCTGGACAATATTGTATCCTAGTCAAACCGTATCTTCTTGACTCTATATTGTATTTTGTTTAGGATTATATATTTTTGCATATAACTGTTGTTATATATTGAATTCTATTGTGGATTTTTTATTTTAATTATATCTGTTTTATATAGGAGATATATTCTCCAAGAATAAATATATACTTTTTAACCATATATTGGTCCATAACTCTGTGTCCATTTGTCCACTTGTTGACAATTGGTTTATTTAAATTATTGCCATTAAGAAGTTGTTAAAAGAATTACTTAATCCTATTTAACCTGTGTAATACTTTAACCTTTGGCGCTCCTATACTTCTATTATTTGTCATTACTCTAAGATCCTGTTAGGGAGTCTTTTATAGTGCAGCTTGTATTTTATCTAGGCGCCGGTTACTAAATCTAATTTTTACCTTGGTGGGATTGTCCTCCGCAGATAGAGTGTCTGTATATGGCAGGTCAGTAACTTCAAGAATAATTAGGTTGTCTTCAATGGTCTCATAAGTTTCTTCCGATATTCCCTGCGTGGGTTTACAGATGGATCTTAGCTCCTGTATCAGCGTGTGGTGATGAAGATCAAGCCTGCTGCCTAATGCACATAAAGCACTAGCGATCTGTAACTCCGTAATAAAAAAAAAAGGAATAACTCCAGATGTCCAAGTGTAAGCAATACTGTGCAGTGTGCATTCTCAGTCTAGTATGTCTCAGGTTCGTTGGAACTCTTTCCCCTGCTGAGAGTCAGGCTCTATTCTTCTATTGCATGGGTTCTCAGTGCATTTTCTATTGGGCAGCCTTTGTAGCTCTCAGGTCAGCAAGCTAGTCGCAACAGCCCTTAGGTGCTCATGGTCCAAAGATGGCCATTCCTCTTCAGGGATTGCATGTGAGCTACGGTGTGTAAAACTTGCTCCAATTTGCTTTTCCAGGTCCTCGCTTCTCTACCAGACTCAAAATTTCTGAACTCTAGGTCAACGGGTAAAGTTCTTTGATATATTGGGCAGTACTGAGCGGTCTTGCTGTGAATATTATATATTGTATGAGCAGAGCTCTCTCAATGTCCGACCGCTCAGGTGCCTGGCTTGCTCCGCCCCCCCCCCCTTATTTTTTATTTTTTAATAGTGAGAATACCTTTCATGTTCAGCAGTACTCTTCTGCATCTTCTCTGTTCTACTTTTTTGTCTCTTACCACATCTCAGTAGAGGAGTAGCAGAAGAAAACATACTGTACATGGTTGCTAATGTGCAATACAAGTTCAAGGTGGAGTGGAGTCTCTTTATGATAGACTAGCCAATCTATTGTTTGCTATGCTAGATGTGTTTCTGGCCCCTCATTGTTTGTGATCTGAAAAGTAAAAAGTTATTTGGGGTACAATTCTGGAAATATACACTTTTGCTAAATAAATGATAACTTAGACAATCCGCAGACTGATTACCACATGGGTCATTATGCAGAAGAAAAGGAGCTTGCATCAGTTCCTGAAGGAGTGTCCCCAGAATCTGTGGATTATTCTAATGTTGCATCTATATCTATGGGGTCAACTGGTTAATAACTTGTAGTCAACCTTGTACATACCCAAATAATATGCAGAATGAGGACTGGTAATTGAAGGTTTGTTAAATGGGGCCATGTCTTCAAGGATATTTGTATATTTCATTTACACTATAAAAAAATTGTTTTAATTTTATAAGATTAGCTAGAGCCAACTGATTAAAAATATGTTTATATGTTTAACATCTTAAAAGCAAAGGGCCAGCGAGCGTTAATTGCGCTAGAAGTAAGCATTTTGCACTTGTCAGGTTGTGCTCGTATTATAAGTTGAAAGTAAACTGTTTTTGCTCGTCCACTAACCCGACTAGCGCCAAAAGCCAAACTTACAATATTGAATTGCCCATAGAAGTCAATTGAAAATAAATAAATAAATAATTCTACATATATCTGATTTTTTTTGTACCATATACATCAATACCTATATATATATATATATATATATATATATATATATATATATATATATATATATATATATATATATAACAAGTGACGTTTCGGGGTAGTTAGCCCCGTCCTCAGACCATAATAAATATACAACAATAGCAAGCATATATAGCCTTACCCTCCACCAAGATTCAATACCGGAAATGTCCATAGCGTTCTCCCTGCGCCACTGCGCAGGATCGGGGGTAGTCATGGAAACCGGTAAACACTATACTCACAAAATGACGTAGTGGACACCGGATCATACGAACACGCCCATCTGCACTGTCAGTGCCAAAGGTTGCCGTAGTAACCGGATAGCATTTACTATGCTAACTACAAGTCTGCAAAAAGAAGAGATAATATAATAATACATGATTATGCTTTACAATCTATATCAAGCAATTCAGTGGACAGAAGAAACTGTAGTTCTATATATGGCATACAAGTCAATATACAAAACAAATGCTATATACAAAACACAAGCAATTGGAGAATAAAGATAACAGCCTATATAGTATTAATACAATAATTGAGAGTTGACTATGAATAAATTATAGACTGTTATCATAGGAAGCAGTGCCAATCTAAATTTACATTTAACCCATTAGGTGTTAAAGTATTAAGTATGTAAATCCATCTGGATTCTTTTTGTAGAAGTAGTTTGGCCCTGTCTCCCCCTCTGCTGGGTCTAGGGACATGATCTAAAAATTAAAAACAGGTCGTCTATGTAGCGACAAAACACCTTGATATTGGGATGGACAAATAAGTCAGTCTGGTTTCATCGCTACATAGACTACCTGTTTTTAATTTGGGACAGCTCAGTATATGATCTTCAACAATGGTTCAAAAAGCTGAATGAGTTACGGCCCAATCTCCAATTCAAGATGGAATACAGTGAAACATCTGTAGACTTTTTGGATTTGCGTATACATAAGAATCAGAATCAACTTTCAACTACGCTATTCCGCAAAGCCACCAACAGAAATTCCCTGCTCCAGGCCACCAGTTGCCATCCTCCGGCTCTAAAGAAGGCTTTGCCGATCTCACAATTTAAAAGAGTTGTGAGGAATAACAGCGACTCGGTGCAAACAAAAAAGCAATTGTTAGAAATGAAAACAAGATTTCTGCAACGTGGATACACTGAGCAGCATCTAAATAGACACCTGGAAGAATTTTGGGATCTGTCACAGGAGGAAGCTCTGCAGGTGACCACTAGGAAATCTAGTACTGACAGGATGACATATGTGACCACATACACAGTAGACAAACAGGGTCTCCCAGCAGTATTAAGGAAGGACTGGGATATTGTGCAGTCCGATCAGACGTTGCCCTTTACCAACACGGGACCACCTAGAGTCAGTTTTAGAAGATCTAGATCCATTCGGGACACTCTAGTTAAGGTGGATCCTGTTGACTGCTACAAAAAACAGATATGGTTAAATCCACCAAAACCAGGCTGTTTTAGATGTCTAGGATGTACGACGTGTAATGGCCTTAGTGCTACTTAGTGCTAAGTTCTTTTTTACACCCTCATAAAAACAAAAAAAATTTCATTAGACACCGGGTAACCTGTACTACTGAATAAATTGTCTATCTGATTCATTGCCCCTGTGGGTTATATTACATGGGTAAAACCATTGATGACCTGCGGACCCGCATGGCCAACCATCGCACTGCAATTAGATTGCAATTGATAAAAAATAATCTGACCAACCAGTTGCCAGACATTTTGCGTTGGCTGGCCATGCGGTGTCAAATCTACGGTATGTCATCATAGATCATGTCCCTAGACCCAGCAGAGGGGGAGACGGGGCCAAACTACTTCTACAAAAAGAATCCAGATGGATTTACATACTTAATACTTTAACACCTAATGGGATAAATGTAAATTTAGATTGGCACTGCTTCCTATGATAACAGTCTATAATTTATTCATAGTCAACTCTCAATTATTGTATTAATACTATATAGGCTGTTATCTTTATTCTCCAATTGCTTGTGTTTTGTATATAGCATTTGTTTTGTATATTGACTTGTATGCCTCATATAGAACTACAGTTTCTTCTGTCCACTGAATTGCTTGACATAGATTGTAAAGCATAATCATGTATTATTATATTATCTCTTCTTTTTTGAAGACTTGTAGTTAGCATAGTAAATGCTATCCGGTTACTATGGCAACCTTTGTCACTGACAGTGCAGATGGGCGTGTCCGTATGATCCGGTGTCCACTACATCATTTTGTGAGTATAGTGTTTACCGGTTTCCATGACTACTCCCGATCCTGCGCAGTGGCGCAGGGAGAACGCTATGGACATTTCCGGTATTGAATCTTGGTGGAGGGTAAGGCTATATATGCTTGCTAATGTTGTATATTTATTATGGTCTGAGGACGGGGCTAACTACCCCGAAACGTCACTTGTTATGGTGTATTAAACACACTGAATTTGCTAAGACCCGGTGAGTGCGTCTCCTTCTTTTGTCTACATGTTTGCTTTAGATGCACCCCGGGCACCTGCTTTCTACTTGTTACAGTGAGTGCAGAGCTCTGGGACTGTTTTGTATATATATATATATATATATATATATATATATACATACATACATCAGAGTCCCAGCAAGATAAGCACAGTCGATAGCATATAACTGCCAGGGTGCACATCAAAAAAGCAGAAATGTAGCAGAAGAAAGAATGGCACTCTTTGGACTTGCATAAAAATGTTAACTTTATTTATACCAGTTTAAAAAGCGGCATAACGTTTCGGGATTCTTACAATCCCTTTATCAAATGCCAATGTGCGATTCACCTCAATGAATCTAAAATAAACCTAATTGACCTATTAACCCCTAAACCGACAAACCCCCACATCGCAATAAACCTAATTAGCATATTAACCCCTAAACCGACAAACCCGCACATCGCAATAAACTTGATTAACGTATTAACTCCTAAGCCCCCTAACCTAACACCCCTAAATTAAACCCAATACTAAGTCACACTTAAATAAAACCTAACATTACATATCTAAAATTACAAAAAATAAAAATGTAAACCTAATCCCTATGAAAATAAAAACACCCCTAAACTAAACTACCAATAGCCCTTAAAAGGGCCTTTTGTACGACATTGCCCTAAGTTAAACAGTTCTTTTACATTTAAAAATTACTAAATCCCCCCTAACAGTAAAAAAACCCCACCCACCAAACCCCCCAAAATAAAAAAAACTAACACAAAAAAACCTAAACTACCCATTGCCCTTAAAGGGGCATTTGTATGGGCATTGCTCTTAAAAGGGCATGCAGCTCTTTTACTGCCATTAAAAGGCAATCAGCTCTTTTCCAGCTCCAGCCCATTAAATCCCTAATCTTGAAAAAAAAAAAAATCCTAACACTAAGCCCCAAATAGGTACTCGCCGTTCCTAGAGTCTGGCGGAGAAGGTCTTCTTCCAGGCAGCTCCATCATCTTCTCTCTTCATCCGGAGCGAAGGCGGTGTGGAGCTGGCTTCCCCGATGCATGGATCCTCAGCGGCTGTCCTCAGCAGCGTAGAGGCTCCTCTTCATGCGATCTTCCGTCGCACACTAAAGATTGAATGCAAGGTAGTACCCTATATTTAT